>NC_133106.1:15249800-15493220 GCF_022965805.1 Primulina eburnea | reverse complement strand
ACATAATGAAATCACTAACAAACCAGATCAAACATGCTACAAAGATCTCCCTATGATCCTTAAATCACTATCTAAGGATTTAGGATTATACTGCGTCCGTCGTCAGCCCGCTGATGATGTCTCGATCTCAGTTCACCGACCCTCCTCGAGTCGACACTAGCTCCGAAACTTCCCGACACCAAAGTGCCCTAGAAACTGACTAGAAACTATGGTAAAACTAGCACTTTCTCTGAAGAATGCGGTGAAGAAAACAAAAGAATCGGCTTCCATTTATAGGCTGCATCCGGACTATTTCAGAAAATCCGAACCAATCTTATCTGCCACGTGTCGGAATCTCATTGGTCTAGTTGGATTTCTCGAGATAATGTAATCCGAAGTAGGTCGGGTTATCCATTTAAAATTCGGTGGATACCAACAACTTGATCCCGAATTATTAATCCTTAATAATACTTAAATTAACAACTCATTAATTATCTCTTAATTAATATTTCATTCAAAATAAGAATTCGGGTCATTACAATTATTGCAATCAACTAAAGTATGGTTGGCCTGTAAATTCTCCATGAAAGACATGGGTGAAGCATCCTACGTATTGGGAATACAAATCTATAGAGATAGATCAAAGAGGATGCTCGGACTCACCCAATCCACCTATATCTATACCATTATAAAACGATTCTCTATGGAAGAGTCCAAGAGAGGATACTTACCAATGTGTCATGGTATTACTCTATCTAAAGCTTTGTGTCCCAAAAATGATGAAGAGATAGAGAGATGATGACACTTATTCCATATGCGTCAACTATTGGTAGTATCAAGTATGGTATGATATCGACACGTCATGATGTTGCTTACGCTTTGAGTGTTACAAGCAGATATCAGGCAAACCCTGGTCCAATGTATTGGAAGACCGTGAAAGATATTCTTAAGTACTTGAGAAGGACTAAGAACTTGTTCATGGTCTATGGGGGTGGAGAATTGAAATTGGAAGGCTACTTGGATTCTAGCTTCCAATGTGACGTAGATGATTCGAAATCGACCTCTGGTTTTGTATTCATGCTATATGGTGCGGCTGTCTCTTGGAAAGGTTCCAAGCAAGACACCGATGCGGATTCCACCACTGAAGTTGAATACAATGTTGCATCTGATGCAGCCAAAGAGGTAGTTTTGATGAGGAGTTTTGTCCAATAGTTGGGCATTATTCCTCATAGAGTTGATACAGTCCCGTTTTACTGTGACAACACTGGTGCCATTGCGCAAGCAAAGGAACCAAGGTCTCATCAGCGATCCAAACATGTACTGAGGAAGTTCCACATCATACGGGAGAAGTGAGAAGAGGAGACATATCAGTCGAAAGACTCCCTTATGCAGATAATGTTGTTGATCCACTTACAAAGCCCTTGCCAGGACCATTGTTTGAAAAGCATCGCGAAGCAATGGAATTAAGGGTAGTTGGCTCTAGGGCAAGTGGGAGATTGTTAGAGTAGATGCCCTGCAAGCCAACGGTTGGCTAGGGAATTTATTGACTCAAGTATAATAAACAATCTTTATTTTAATATAATTTACTTTTTAATGGTTTCTTTATACTTTATCTGTATACCCATGCAAGCAGCATAGATAAAGTCCTTGATTATGCTTTAATACAAATGAAATCGTAATTCAATGTTGAAACTCATTTGTAAACACTACATATTCTAAATTCGTTCCTAGTCGATTCAGCCGCCTAAAACATGGATAAAGGTCGCTTGAGCTCGAGACTAGCATCTGTGTTGTTGTGTACTGCGTTTCTTGGTAAGGGCATAGAGATGTCCAAACATACAGATGGGTAGTCATATGATGATTATACCGAACAACCCTCCCTCGGACTTTCCAAGTGGTTATCATTCATCGAGAGGATAAGTTCGTGGTTATGATTGTACACCATTGTCCTTACGACCCGGGACAACACTGAGGCTCTATATGCTAGGGCTGTGCTTTGACTCGTTTACCGGCTCCAGGAGAGTCATCAGGTGGCGAGGTTGGGTACAGTTGCGACACATATAGGAGCCAGTGCATTGTAGTCGGGGATTCACCGTTCACCTACGGGTGTGGATATCCTATGTGATCTAATGAAATAATAGTGCATGGAATCTCTGGCCAGAGTACGAGATGTACGTTGGAGAAGGAGTTCTCCAAATAGTACATGCGATGCCACATTATAGTTATCACATAGTTATCGAATTAATATGCAACCCTCGATGAACCAATGGTTGCAGATTCGATCGGGATATATGAGATGAAGGGACTGTACTGTACGTTAATCATAATCGACTGGTTCTTGCAGGCACTATCAGTGATACCTAGGGGATCATGGGGCGATGCTACTAGACGCTCTTACCATGATCCGATGGGTGCTATCAGAAATGAGTTTTGACATTCTTGATCAAGGTGTTGATGAAAAGAATGGGGCTAACTAGGGTAAGCCCGAATAAAGGATTATGTCCTGAATCACAAAGAGTTGTGGACCCACGGCTAGCTGTATCCCTGAACCATTGAGGGTCACACAAGTACTGGATTGTTTGTTCCCGTTGAGAGAATAAATTCAAAAGTTGAATTTATATTATATAGTAAATTCAAGGAGTTGAATTTATGATAATTAAATTTTGAGAAAATAAATTCAAGGAGTTGAATTTATAAAATTTGAGAATTTAATTTATTAAACTCAATTGTTGGGTTTATTAAATATAAAATGTTGGAGGTGATAAAAATTCAAGAAGTTGAATTTATAATTTAAATAAATTCAAATGTTGAATTTATAATGTATTTAATTTATTAAGCTCAAAAGTTGAGTTGATTACTTAATAATTAAATTATGGTGGATAATATGTTTAATGGGCTTGTAGGGGTACAAGTCCAACATATTAAATAATTAAAATTTTAATTGACTTTGATTAAATTAATTAAACTAGTTGGACTAGCCCAATTAATTAAATCAAGCCCGTTAATGTTAATTATGGAATTTAGGTCAAGGCTATTGTTTTTAAGAAAAGAAAAAAAATTGACCTAGCCTCCACTAATACTCCAAAGTTTTTCATTCGAGATTTACCGAGATTTACATGCCTAAAGAATCCTTCATTATCTTAGTTAATTTAATTAATTAAGTAAAATGAATGATTAGTATTAAAATAAGAATATTTCTAATTCTTAAAGGATAGCATGCATTCGGTGGGATTTGTTTTTCCAAAAACACGAGAATTGCTGATTTTCTCGAGATTCATCCCTTTCTTGGTTGCAAGAAATTTCGGCTTCTTTATTTGAAAAAGGGGATTGAGCCGTCTCTCATATTTTTCTCTCCAACGCAAAAGTTCTTCTAAATTACTATTGCAATTTAGAAGAGGGACAAATATTCCAGTCGTGGACCGGATTAGGAGACCGAAAAATGTTCGTAGGGATTTACAACAAGAGCTACGTCCGTTAATACCGGTGTAGTTGGAGCCACGTGATTTATTCACCAAAGGTATAACATTCTTTACACCCTATGAATGTTTATAGTAAAATCATACGAGCGTCCCAACATATTTTGATTGTCAAAATAAATAAAAATTTTTAAAACTTCCGCTGCGTTTGGACGTGTAGAAACCGAGATCCAACACTATTAGCAATATAACTCTTTTGGCAGAAACATGAACTCCAAAATACTGGTGGGTCTCTATATTTTATCGAAACCACATGATAATGATGTACTGCACCTACTTTTTAAGATAAACAGGGAAGTAAGAAGCCTCTAGATCCCACCAGAGTAAGAGTTTAGATGTTCAGTATTCAGCTCAGGCGGTTTACAATACGTAATGAATAAAATTTTCAGAGGCCAAAGCTCAAGAACACTCATAAAATTGTACTGTACTTTGACAGTAACAACGGTATGCCAGATGTTCCATCAAATTTGCATATTTAATAATAGTGCTGAGGGATGTTCACTTAGATCACAATCATGTTTACACATAAAATAACTAAACTACGGTAATGGAGGCCACATATCCGGTTTGCTTTAATCAATATGAAGCACATAATCTACAACAAGTATCCGGCAAGTACAATAGTAACAAATCAAAGAAAATGCAAGAAGAGGGAAACACCTAAGCCATATCTTGCTGGTGTTAAGTATCCCAACTGTTCAAATAATTAACAAGGATATTTCAAAGTGACAACAAAAAACAAGGAACTCTTCAAAGTTATAAAAAGTGGATGGCTTCAAGTTGCTACTTAGCAAACATACCTAAGTTATGCTCGAAATGTTGTTAAACATATATAATATATTATAATAAGAAGGCCATGGCTGCCATGATAGCGAGGAACAAAGGTACAAAACTAGCAAATTAACAATAACACGATTGCAAATCTACAGGTATCACTTGAGTAGCTTCTTGAACACATGAAAAAGAATAGAAATAAAAATTTGAGCATACTTCATCAAACTTCTAAAATTCCGGGTGTCCAATTCTCCGTTAACCTCTGGCTTAAATACCGCTTCCATATCAAAGAGTTTTATCCCATTCAGTATCTGTGAACCGACACAAATTAATCGGTGATGTTAATGTTAGGATTATTTTGTCCGACAGATATCAAAAATAGCAACAATATCAGTATAGGATGTGAAACATAGAATTTGTGTTATATCAGAATTTAATGTTGTTCCAGATGTTACAACATCTCGGACAACACCTACATGCAACGGAACATTAACTTTATAACACAAATTAACTTTAAATAAAGAATAAACGAGATTAAATATGCACAAGTAAAAATACTTGTGTGGTGCCTTATGGCAAAAATTAATCACTAGAAAAACTGTTGCGTATTTTCACTACCGCAAGTATACGGTGTCAAGTTAGTAGTACTGTATGAGTACAGATATCGATCCCACGAGGAGTAATTAATTAAACTTTATATTAAATACCGTAATTGACATATATAAACTTTATTTAGAACAATCAATAAGATGGTTTATTACTTAATTCAAATAAAATAACAAATTATAGAAATCTTATCAAGCGGTTGAAATTCGGTGAGTAAAGCAATCTAGAGATATGATTTCGTCGAGTCTCCCCTATGCTAAATTAACCATGACTAACATTATATTAAATTGCACCATATTTATTAACCAAGAACTCACAATATTTTCTATTCCCTCTGTCGAGTGCTAAATAGAAATGTATTACCTATTACCGATTTTAGTATGTCTATTCAAAATCATGCAACACGTAATAAATGCACACAAGGTTCTTATCAAAGATTCGCAAGGGTTATACGTCTTTTGCACGTTATAAACAACTAGCGATGTAATTTCCCTTTTTCCTAATTTCGATCACCTCTCTCGAGTGTTAGATCTCAATTATTTTATCAGTCGAATTATGGCCAATATCCAAAAGCATTAAATACAGGAAATCACAAATAAACACGATGAAACAATTCAATGCAATATCAAAACGTCAATAACATAGGTTCGACATCGACTACGTCAATCTCTAGAAAATGGAATTAGTTCATCACGAAAGCCAAGGGAAAACAAGATATGTTCGTAGAACTAAACATCGTTACACACGAAAACAAAGAAACAAGAGAAAGAGTAACAAATCCGAAGTGTCGTCTCTGTGTCCAGATGCGTCGTCTTCGTATTTGCGACCGTTCTTCGTACTCTGAGTCGTTATCTCGTGCCAGCGCTCCGCTCTCGCTTGCTTTTCTCCCCAAGATGGTGTAATTTCGTCTGAGTTCTTCCCACACGGCTCCCTCCCCATGACCTAATTCGCGCGGCCTTTATAAAAAATCTGGATCGCGGTGCGCGCTATAGCGCGAGCACTGGCGCTGGGGCGCGTGTGTGCTGCCGAGTGTGAAGTTGAGTGGGCGCGCGGTCGCGCGTGATGTCGCGCGATGGCGCGAGGTGTTCTGCAAGTGGTGTGATGGGGAGTCCGCGCGAGGGCGCGAGATGTCGCGCGGTGGCGCGATGTGTTCTGTTTGGTGCCTGGCATGTCAGTACGCGCGATCGCGCGGGATGTCGCGCTGGGGTGCGAGAGCCACTGTCCGAGGTTATGGCAATTCATTGTTTTCTTGGTTCACTTGGCTTCGTGATCGCTATTTTCACCATTCCTGAAATGACAACAAAAACAAACCAAAAACGCATAATCCTGTTCGAAACACGCATAATTCATAATGGATTCTAATGTAAATTAAGTGCAAAAATTGCACTTATCAAACCTCCCAAACTTGAATTTTTGCTAGTCCCGAGCAAAATAAAATAAAACTAATAAACAAGAAGGAAATGCAACTACTACAGTCATGGAATGCGAAAAGTGATATTGGCCTCCGACTTATCTGATACAATGTAGTTCATGATTTCCCAAGAGTCACGTGTGTGTGTGATATGTCAATGTTCGTTTACCCCATCGAATACTCAAATAGAGTTGTTATACCCATCCGCCTTACAGACTCAAGAGATCATCAACTCAGTGCAACTCACAATTCATTAAAATACAATTTCACATTCATAGATCACAAAGGACTTTATCGGTGATTAATTTGCTCAAAAGATATTTAACAAACATGTAAACCAAAGAGGAAATCACACATTGAGATGCCCGCATGCAAGTGACTAAAATTTAACTTGATGACAATGTTTTTCAGGTATCCATAGGCTTGACTTGAGCAGCTTTTCTCTACTAGTATATTGGGTAAATGTGACAAGGTTAATAGGCCTGGTAAGCTTGTAACGCTAGGCTACGGCTCATGGCTACAATAAAGGAATGGAATTCAAAATGTGAGAGAAGTAATCATTTTCATATCATTTCATTCACCATCTCTTTATTGTTTTCCTCTCAATCATATCACTCATGTTCTACATTTTTTTTCTTTTTCTTTTTCACCACTTGTTTGATTCTTTTCATTGTTTTTCATTCTCTTTTCTTCGCCAACTTCTTTTTGCACACTTCAACTTTTCTTTTCTTTTCAAGGAGTATTCGAATCATTACAACACCGATGAATTTATTTCTCTCAAAATCAGGTAGGAAAATAAGTGTATAAGCTTCATTTGGTAGTTGTTGTGGGATTGTAGAATAGATACAAGTAGGGGCTATTGTGTGTCATTGACACACACCACTTGATTTTTAGCAAGCTCAAAATGGGTCACTAGTGATATTTCATGTTCATTTGGTAGGCTCGAAGGCTCAACGGTTCCAAAGATCGCCTAAATCATTCCTATGTCACATATTATCCGTATTTCGCCTCGAAAAGTGCTCAACCAAGTTCTAGATTACCGTCAATCCATTAATCATCTCATATAAACTAATCACATGCATTTGTTCAAAAATGATAAACGAGGTAAGTACAAAAGGAATTTTAAACAGCTCAATTTCTTCGAAGCTCAACGGGCTACAATTGACAGTAACAAAGAACACAGGCCCAAAGATGTTGTGAAGAAATGCCTAGATCGTTTCTATGTCTGCAAAAGTGTCAATCAATGTCATGCAAGATTACCAAGATTCAGATCTCCATCGTCTATTTGACATCAAAGGCATACAACTTGTCTCTAAGCAACAATAGTATCAACGAACACGACAGTGCAAAAAAATTTGTGACTCTCAAGGCATTATGAACACATATATATTTAAGGACCGCAATTCAATTTTCATCATCGGCCACACACTTTACTTATCCATGACTTTTCCTAACAAAACTAGCATGCAGAATTGAACTTAAAGCTAAAGAAACAAATCAAAACTTAACTACTGAGCAAAAATAAAACAAAAACTAACAAGCAGAAAATTTACCTCTCCCAAACTTAAGATATGCATTGTCCTCAATGTATAGAAATAAAGAATATGACAACACATACCTCACGCCCGAGTGTTAGAACTCGGGGCTCGAGTCATCATCCATGGTCCCTTCATCATCATCATCATCCATTTGCTGCGGTGGTGAAAGATCTGGGGGGGTGGTGGCCAGGCTGGAGGTTGTGGTTGAGTCATTTTGGAGAGGAATTGTGATTGTGGTAGAGTTTGAGTTTGAAGTGGGTTGTGTGAGGGCGGCGGCGGCTCTGCCAAGAGATTGAGATGAAGTAGGGTTTGAGTGATTTGTGATGAGAGAAAACAAAGCGGGTTTTATATTGGTGGTGTATCGCGATGCGCGCGGTCGCGCGACAATCCGCGCTGGGGCGCGGAGTCTTCTGTGAGTCGGTAGTAATTGAGGACGCGCGGTCGCGCGAGAAGTCGCGCTACCGCGCGCCAGCTACTGTAAATCGGCAACTATGGAAGGCGCGCGATCGCGCGACATTCAATGCTGTGGTGCGCGAGATACTGTATTCGATGTAATAATTGAGGCGCGCGATGGTGCGAGAAGTCGCGCTATCGCGCGTGACATACTGTAAGTCCTCCATAAATGATGCGCGCGATCGCGCGAGACATGGCGCTGGGGCGCACGAGCTTCTGTAAAACCGAGTGTGGACTGAGCGCGCTGCCACGCGAGATGTCGCGCTAGGGCGCGCATTCGTCTGTTTTTAGCCTTTTTTTTTGTTAAATAAAATACCTGCAAAAAATAAAAAAAATAACAAAATGCAAATTAATACTTGAATCGAGAAATTTAAAATTAATAGACTAAGGAATCGAAATAAAATAAAATAACTAAAAAAAATGCAAAAATAAATAAATGTGGGTTGCCTCCCACACAGCGCTTGGTTTAACGTCATCAGCCCGACTGTCACCTATCCTGTTCATGGTGGGTCATATGATTTCTGGGATGCCCTTACTGCTACCATTTGACCTTTAACTTCCATGGTCATCTTTCCTCGTTTCACGTCGATGATGGCTCCAACAGCAGCCAATAAAGGTCGTCCTAGAATGACGTGAACGTCCTGACTATTCTCCATATCGAGTACCAAGAATTCTGCTAGAACTTTCAATTTGTCAATCTTCAGTTCAACATCTTCCACAATACCCAATGGTACTTTCACCGATTTATCTGCCAGCTGCACGCTTAACTCGGTCGATCTCATCTTGCTCAATCCAAGTTTCTCGTAGAGAGAACTTGGCATTATATTTATACTTGCTCCTGAGTCACAGATAACCTTTTCTACTAAATGTCCTCCTATTTCACATGGTACAATAAATTCACCGGGATCGAGCAACTTTTGAGGAAGATTTCTTCGTGTTCCTTCAGTAACTTCACCTTCCACCTGATCTACAAACTCATTATTAGTGTGTAGGTCCTTGAGATCTTCAAGACCTTTTTTCTTTCGAAATTCAGCTTGTAATTGAAAAAATCGCTGGGGGTAGGGAAGTAAAGAAATATCTATGCATTTATTTAAATCATACCTCTCAGACTTCTTACCTCGGGCTCCTTTGGTTGGACTTAGTTTTTCATCCTGAACAGGTGTGAGTTCAACCCTCTTCTCTTCTCTGCCTACCACGCAAGTCTCTTCATGATGTATAAAAATGGCATTCACCTCTCTCAGATTTGGGCCGGCAGTCTTCTGAACTGCGCCTGACGGTTGAGACGTGAGTTGCTTCGTTATCTGCCCCACTTGCGATTCAAGGATTTTCAAAGTAGCACCAATACTCGCCATATGTGTTTCAAGGTTGTCAAGTCTAGACTCAGTTCTAGACATCCTCTTACCAGATTCAACAACAAATGTCCCCACTAGATCCTCAAATGATGGCTTCCCTTCCCCATTTGATGTATTGAACCCCGGTGGAGGGTTCAACACATTCTTATTGTTTGAATAAGAAAAATTTTCATGGTTTCTCAACCCAGGATGATAAGTATTAGGGGGAGGGTTACCTCGATATCCGCCAAAGCCTCCAAAGTTCTTGTTATTGATGTATTGCACTTCTTCAGGAGTGTGTGACTCTTCAACGACAACTGATGGTCCCTCAAAGTTTGATGTACTCGCTTTGTTCATAGTCGCTATCTGTGTAGTCAATGCTGATACTTGCGCAGTCAGTGATGTGATAGGATCCACAGCATAAACTCTGGCAGTCCTCTGTAATCCTGACCTCTCAGACGGCCATTGGTAGCTATTAATAGTCATCTGCTCAAGCAAGTCGTAGGCTTGAGCAGGAGATTTGGCAAAGATCGTGCCACCTGCCGCTGCATCCACTGTTGTCCGTGTCTGACCGTTCAACCCGTTATAGAAAAGCTCAATCTGCACCCAGTCTTCAAACCCATGATTCGGGCACCTCCGCAACAACTCTTTGTACCTTTCCCATGCCTCATACAACTGCTCGAAGTCAGTCTGTCTAAAAGTGCTGATCTCAAACTTCAATTGTGCAGACTTCGCTGGGGGAAAATATTTAGAAAGGAATTTCGTTGCCAACTCCTGCCATGTCGTGATACTTCCCAAGGGAAGCGATTGGAGCCATCCTCTAGCTTGATCTCTGAGAGAAAACGGAAACAAGCGCAATCTAATAATATCATCAGAAACATTATTAATTTTTACCGTATCCGTGATCTCCAAGAAAGTTCTCAGGTGAACATGAGGATCTGAAGTAGCAGTTCCAGCGAACTGGTTTTGTTGAACCATATTGATCAAGGCAGGCTTCAGCTCGAAATTGTTGGCATTTATGGTCCCCCGAGCAATGCCAGAATAATGTGTATTGATCACTGGTCTGAAGTGATCTCTGATCGATATAGCCTCTGGCGGGTTATATCTTGCGTCCTCTCTGTTTCCAGCCATTGTTTGGATTTCTTCCCTTCTCGTTTTTCTTAGTCTTCTCGCAGTTCTTTCGATATCCGGATCAAAGATAAGCAAATCAGGGCTGTGCGATCTTAGCATACACTGCAAAACAGAAAAGATTATAACGTAACAAAATAAATAAAATAAAGTCTAAATTAAAGTCAAGACTACTTAGTAACGATATTAATATGCAATTAAATAGTTTACTCCCCGGCAACGGCGCCAAAAACTTGTTGCGTATTTTCACTACCGCAAGTATACGGTGTCAAGTTTAGTAGTACTGTATGAGTACATATATCGATCCCACGAGGAGTAATTAATTAAACTTTATATTAAATACCGTAATTGACATAGATAAACTTTATTTAGAACAATCAATAAGATGGTTTATACTTAATTCAAATAAAATAACAAATTATAGAAATCTTATCAAGCGGTTGAAATTCGGTGAGTAAAGCAATCTAGAGATATGATTTCGTCGAGTCTCCCCTATGCTAAATTAACCATGACTAACATTATATTAAATTGCACCATATTTATTAACCAAGAACTCACAATATTTTCTATTCCCTCTGTCGAGTGCTAAATAGAAATGTATTACCTATTACCGATTTTAATATGTCTATTCAAAATCATGCAACACGTAATAAATGCACACAAGGTTCTTATCAAAGATTCGCAAGGGTTATACGTCTTTTGCACGTTATAAACAACTAGCGATGTAATTTCCCTTTTTCCTAATTTCGATCACCTCTCTCGAGTGTTAGATCTCAATTATTTTATCAGTCGAATTATGGCCAATAATCCAAAAGCATTAAATACAGGAAATCACAAATAAACACGATGTAACAATTCAATGCAATATCAAAACGTCAATAACATAGGTTCGACATCGACTACGTCAATCTCTAGAAAATGGAATTAGTTCATCACGAAAGCCAAGGGAAAACAAGACATGTTCGTAGAACTAAACATCGTTACACACAAAAACAAAGAAACAAGAGAAAGAGTAACAAATCCGAAGTGTCGTCTCTGTGTCCAGATGCGTCGTCTTCGTATTTGCGACCGTTCTTCGTACTCTGAGTCGTTATCTCGTGCTAGCGCTCCGCTCTCGCTTGCTTTTCTCCCCAAGATGGTGTAATTTCGTCTGAGTTCTTCCCACACGGCTCCCTCCCCATGACCTAATTCGCGCGGCCTTTTATAAAAAATCTGGATCGCGGTGCGCGCTATAGCGCGAGCACTGGCGCTGGGGCGCGTGGTGTGCTGCCGAGTGTGAAGTTGAGTGGGCGCGCGGTCGCGCGTGATGTCGCGCGATGGCGCGAGGTGTTCTGCAAGTGGTGTGATGGGGAGTCCGCGCGATGGCGCGAGATGTCGCGTGGTGGCGCGATGTGTTCTGTTTGGTGCCTTGCATGTCAGTACGCGCGATCGCGCGGGATGTCGCGCTGGGGCGCGAGAGCCACTGTCCGAGGTTATGGAAATTCATTGTTTTCTTGGTTCACTTGGCTTCGTGATCGCTATTTTCACCATTCCTGAAATGACAACAAAAACAAACCAAAAAACGCATAATCCTGTTCGAAACACGCATAATTCATAATGGATTCTAATGTAAATTAAGTGCAAAAATTGCACTTATCAAAAACCAACTCGTTTACAAAAAAACTTATCACTAGTGATTCTCACTAAAATCAATTTCCTCAACAAGTTGAGAAAAAAAATGCTTTTTAAAACAAATAACCAGAATAAAACTAAAACAAGAAAGCAAAAACGTGTTGCCAAACAGTAGATCCAAGAGAAGCAATCTTCTGCCAACTTCTTCCAGATGTTGTCTGAAGATGTTCCCAACATTCACAGCAACACTTGCTATCGACAGTCCTTAAGGCAGCAGCAACATTGACGGTGATTTTCTCTGAAATTCTGAACGTACAAAGTGCCTGTAGTATGTTGAATTGAAAAACTGCGAACCCTACAAAGTCCTTGATCTTCCTTTTATAGATGAGAGTCTTGTCGCATAAGGAAACCTATTAAACAATGGAAGATAAGAGTTTAATTAGAAGTAAACTCTATTTAAACATTGATATCATATCTCATCAAATCATTAACATAAATATAATATCTCAATAGGTCAACAATATGATTAAATATATTTGCTTTAATTACCTCATTACCTTAAGAAAGGCAAAATCACATAATATTATCATAATTAAATTAAATCATTTCGAAAGATATAGTTAGAGAAATAATTTAATTCTATAATTCTATCAAACTCGACAATATTATTTCCCTTCAATCTCCCCTTTTTTGCCTTTCTTGGACAAAATGAGATAAAACCCATTTATCCTTGTTAGCTCAAATCAACTCCCCCTGAATTCAAGAATGTTTGTCTCCCCCTGAAAAAGATACTGTTAGCAGAAGTGTTGTTAGGAAAGTTGTAACGTCCGAAAAATCAGTCCACGTAAACCACATGCATGCAAAAATATTTTAATTGTTTAATTGTTTTATTTAATTGCTTTTAAATGCTAGCATGATGTTTACTATATGATTAAATGTAAAATTTCATGATTAAATGATTATATGACATGATTTCATGAAAATAAAGATTTTACCCGAATATTCGATAATAGGCAGGGAAAAGGAGACCAGGGACGACCAAGTAAAGAATATGTATTTTTCATTAACTAATGGCAAGGCTTCTTGATATGATTAAAAATGATTTAAATTTTTTAAAAATTGTAGAGTTCGAATTATTTTACGAATCGAGCTCGATTTTTCCCGGGAAGCCGGTTTTGGGAAAATAAAGAGTTTTAAAAGATCAAAAATATTATTTTATGAAAACTTATTTTATAAATTTTTATTATTTAATTAATTAAGTGTTATTGGGTCCAATTTAATTAAATTAAGTAGGCTCAATTACCCTTAAGCATGCAAGCCCAAAACCAAAGCCCATTAGTATGTTAATTAATTATAAATAAGTGTTTTAGGTCTTCAAAACTACATAATTCAGCCTCCTTTCAGCCGTGCACTCCTCACACACACCACCATATTTTTCAAAAATATCTAGAGGAGAAAAGCTTGTGTTCTTCGTCGTCCGGTCGTCCAAACGTGGCACCCTCGCCGAAGATCGAATAATCGAGCGTTATAAACGCAAATGCACGTTCTCTAAACTTCTTTTAACATCATACAAATCATAATATGCTTGATTTAATTGTTTATGCATGGAAAATATGATGGCAGAATTATTTTTACGGTAGAACGTTTATTTTCAAAAATACGACGATTTTACGTTTATTTGAAAAACGTTTTGAATCCAACGGACATGCTGCCAATACATGATAAAAATATGAATATATTAGGGACAAAATATGATAAGTTAAGCAAGAGAACAAGCTGGAACCGTAAGATTTATTTTGAAAAGAAGGGACTGAGAATTGCATGGTTTGTGGTGTCTTCAAGTTTTAGATACTGTGCATGGGGCGGCTGGGCTCGGCCAGGGCTGGTTGGGGCTTGGCTAGGGTCGTGGTTAGGTCCTAGGAAGAGTCCTAGGAAGGTTAGGGCTCGAGCCAGGGGCTGGGGAAGAGTCCACGTGAAGTGGGACTCTCCCCCAAGCCACGCGCATGTTTCATGAGGGGGCCGAGAGTTCCAGGGGCTATGGCTCGGGTTGGGGCTAGGCTAGGTGGTCCTTCAGGGTCCCAGGGAGATGGTCCAGTGCCTGGGCAGGGGCTGTAGTCGCTTGGGTCGCTGCTAGCACGAGCAAACTTGGAGGAAGCAACTCGCGCACCATGGGAAGCTGTAGCGCGCGGCTGCTGTCTTGCTTCATGTGGCTCGCGGCGCTGGTCATTGGTCTGGGCTGGTATGGGTTAGCTCTGGGCGTGGTCCAGGGATGGTGAGGGTCGTGTGGGCTTGGTGGTGGCTCAGCTGGAAGTGTCCTAGTTGGGTTAGGAGTTCTAGAGGCACTAGGAGACTCACACTCATAACATCCAGAATTTTGGGGTCAAGTTTCAGATAGGTTTGAGCGATCTAGGGGCTGTTTCTTTGGGCTGGGCTTGGTTATTTGGGTCCCTATGTGGGTTGGCTATAGTTTAGCTCAAGGTGGCTCGGGCGTGGCTCGAGTAAATTGGGAGATGACTCGGGTGGTTCGGTAAGGGGTCAATTTCGAAAATTAAAGAACAAAAATTGAATCCATGGGTCCACGGGTGTGGCTCATGACTTGGAAAGGTATAATAAATACTAAAAATGTAATGTTTAAAATTTGGGATCAAAATAACGAGTTTTGGATTTATTCGGAATTTAATCGCCGCACGAAATGCTAATTAATGCGTTAATTGAAACGCCTAGTTTTAGGCCTTATAAAATTATGAAAAATTAAGTTTAAACTTAAATAATTATTAGAATCATAAGTTTTAAATTTGGGAATTTTATATTAAGGTTTGGTTAAATTCGGGATTAAAACGCGTTAATATGTCTTATTTAAAGATTAATTTAAAAGTCATCGATTTAAGCCAAATAAAAATATGAAAAAATCCAAGTAAGCTTAAATAATTATTTAGAATAATACCATGTCATTAAAAGTGAGAAAAAGATAAATTCGAGAATTTTTACGTCCAGGGGCAAAACGGTCTTTTTAAACTTAGGAAAATTAATAAACGCTTGGCAGCGTCCCGAAGGATAATAATGCATGTAAAATGATATTTTATGATTTATTATGATGATTTCGATGATAATATGTATTTTTACGATTTATGGTAAAGGTGTGTAATTTATACTGTCTAAAATGCTATTTTTGGAAAGCTGTCTTATTTTATGATTTTTAAAGAAAAGGAAAAATATTTTGAAGGATATGAATTAACTGTGACAAAAGATATGATATATGATATATGATTTTTGGGGGATCCGTTTATGTTGAGGACGGTGAACTTACAATTTTGTGGGAATGTCGTGAGGGGAAAAGGCATAGAGGGAGACCATTTACGGGAAAAGGCCCCAGAGGGAGCCCATTTATGGGAAAAGGCCCCAGCGGGAGGCTGTATTTGGGAGAAGGCCCCCGAGGGAGCCCCGACGATCGTATTTCCATGGTGGAGCCTAGTGCACACCCCCATGGGCCATGTGGAGCTAAGACTGCAGTCGACCAAAGGATAAAAGCTAGTCACTTTCAAGTATCAAACTTCACCCAAAATGATATATGATTGAAAGCTTATGATAAAAATGATTTTTATGATATATGATTTATGATGATGATTAAAGCTATTTTTTTAAAATGATTTATTTATGCTTAAAGTTATTTTAAAATGATTTTTCTATTTATGATTTAATTATGCTTAAATGATTTTTAATGGTTTATTTATGTTCAAAAAATTATTTTAAATAGAAATATGATTTTTAAAGTTATGTGTATGTATATGTATTATTTGTTATCCATGTTTAGAACGTGTTGAGTCTTTAGACTCACTAGGTTTGTATGATGCAGGATTTGATGATTTTGTAGGCGGTGATGATTGAGTCGATCGAGTGCAGCAGTACACACCCGAGGGCCTTTATGTTTCCGCACTAGCTAGATAGATTTATGATTTAAAGATTGCGATAATGATTTTTATTAGAGATATTTTTATGCTTTGTTTTTATTGTTAGCCGATCTGTTTAAAGGTCGATTTAGGAATTTTTGGTTAGCCGATGATTTATGATTTTATTTCACTCACTTGAGATTTAAATTGATACATTATTATGATTCATGATTATGTTAAATTATTTTATTTAGTAATTTAGAAATTATGATTTAAGAAAAAAAATCGAGGTCGTTTCAGTTGGTATCAGAGCCGAGGTTTTCCCCAAAGGGTTGTGTACTGTCACTTTGAGAAGCTCAAGAAGTCACGCCTCAAATATGTGAGTTTTTACTGCTTTATATTTTATATGCTTAAAATTCTTTTAAATGTTTATATGATACATGATATAAATGTTAGTTGCATGCTGCATGAAAAAAAAAAATTAAAATGCATGTTGGTTACGTGGTTTGGACGACGTATACAGAGATGCCTCCTAGAAGGAATGTGCTTAGGACTGATGAGGTTAGACAGGAGGAGAATATTCCACAGCCTCCACTTGTTCAGGATGCTAGTGCCCGTGTACTAGCCGGTATGGTCCGTTTCTTTGAGCAGCACGTTGGGAATGGAGCAATGGGTAGGCCAGAGCCAGTATATGAGCGTTTCCGGAGGATGCACCCCGATGAATTCCATGGCACTACTGATCCATTCGTGGCTGAGGGATGGATTAGATCATTAGAGGTAATCTTTCGTTATATGGACATGGCGGACGCCGATCGCGTTCGATGTAGTATCTACCTGTTGAAAGCCGACGCTTCCTTATGGTGGGAGGGAGCGGAGCGAGGAGTGAATATGGAGACTTTGACTTGGGAAGGATTCAAGAGAGTGTTCTATGATAAGTATTTCACATCCGATGGTCGTTCAAGGCTTAAGAGAGTTTATGAGTCTCCGTCAGGGGGATTTGACCGTCGCCGAGTTTGTGCAGAAGTTTGATTGAGGTTGTCACTTTGTGCCCTTGATTGCCAATGACGCTGCTGAAAAATTACGAAATTTTCTAAATGGTTTGAGGCCGACTATCCGACGCGATGTGATACTTGTCGATCCTGCTGATTATACTACTGCTGTGGCCAGAGCTCTTAGAGCCGAGCAGTCATTGAAGGATATCGATTGGGAGATGCAGCGAAAGAGGAACCGTGCTCAGCAAGCTAATCAGAGTAATAAGAAGCCATATACAGGACCTCCTAAACAACCAGAACCACCAAAACCACAAGGACAACCACCTAAAGGGAATGTTCCGAAAGCTGATGACAAACCACTTTGCAAGGAGTGCAATCGTCCACATTATGGCAAGTGCATGTGGGGCACCTTCAAGTGCTTCAAGTGCGGGGAGTTGGGAGACAAGGTTGCGGATTGCACCAAGCCTAGGCTACCCATGACCGGAAGAGTCTATCTGATGCAAGCTACAGAGGATGAGACAGAGCCGACAATACACTGATTTCGAGGTAACCTAGCTGTTTAACATTTTTCGATGCTCTTCTTGCATGAATTGTTAAATTGGGTGATGGGATTTGATTGGGATAATGGAGAACTTAGAGGAAAATAGGACGCATGCACTACTTGAGCTGGATTTAGGAGTCGACTTTGGAAATATTTTTGGGTTAGAATTGAAATTTTCAAGATTTTAAGAACCGAATTGTAGGGTTAGAGGTTAAGTTGGAGATGAATAAGGGAATCTAAGCTTTGCAATCATCAAGTCAAGGAATATTTCGAGGACGAAATTCTATTTAAGGGGGGGAGAATTGTAACGTCTGAAAAATCAGTCCACGTAAACCACATGCATGTAAAAATATTTTAATTGTTTTATTTAATTGCTTTTAAATGCTAGCATGATGTTTACTATATGATTAAATGTAAAATTTCATGATTAAATGATTATATGACATTATTTCATGAAAATAAAGATTTTACCCGAATATTCGATAATAGGCAGGGAAAAGGAGACCAGGGACGACCAAGTAAAGAATATGTATTTTTCATTAACTAATGGCAAGGCTTCTTGATATGATTAAAAATTATTTAAATTTTCTAAAAATTGTAGAGTTCGAATTATTTTACGAATCGAGCTCGATTTTTCCCGGGAAGCCGGTTTTGGGTAAATAAAGAGTTTTAAAATATCAAAAATATTATTTTATGGAAACTTATTTTATAAATTTTTATTATTTAATTAATTAAGTGTTATTGGGTCCAATTTAATTAAATTAAGTAGGCCCAATTACCCTTAAGCATGCAAGCCCAAAACCAAAGCCCATTAGTATGTTAATTAATTATAAATAAGTGTTTTAGGTCTTCAAAACTCCATAATTCAGCCTTCTTTCAGCCGTGCACTCCTCACACACACCACCATATTTTTCAAAAATATCTAGAGGAGAAAAGCTTGTGTTCTTCGTCGTCCGGTCGTCCAAACGTCGCACCCTCGCCGAAGATCGAATAATCGAGCGTTATAAACGCAAAGGCACGTTCTCTAAGCTTCTTTTAACATCATACAAATCATAATATGCTTGATTTAATTGTTTATGCATGGAAAATATGATGGCAGAATTATTTTTACGGTAGAACGTTTATTTTCAAAAATACGATGATTTTACGTTTATTTGAAAAACGTTTTGAATCCAACGGACATGCTGCCAATACATGATAAAAATATGAATATATTAGGGACAAAACATGATAAGTTAAGCAAGAGAACAAGCTGGAACCATAAGATTTATTTTGAAAAGAAGGGACCGAGAATTGCATGGTTTGTGGTGTCTTCAAGTTTTAGATACTGTGCATGGGGCGGCTGGGCTCGGCCAGGGCTGGTTGGGGCTTGGCTAGGGTCGTGGTTAGGTCCTAGGAAGAGTCCTAGGAGGGTTAGGGCTCGAGCCAGGGGCTGGGGAAGAGTCCACGTGAAGTGGGACTCTCCCCCAAGCCACGCGCATGTTTCATGAGGGGGCCGAGAGTTCCAGGGGCTATGTCTCGGGTTGGGGCTAGGCTAGGTGGTCCTTCAGGGTCCCAGGGAGATGGTCCAGTGCCTGGGCAGGGGCTGTAGTCGCTTGGGTCGCTGCTAGCACGAGCAAACTTGGAGGAAGCAACTCGCGCACCATGGGAAGCTGTAGCGCGCGGCTGCTGTCTTGCTTCATGTGGCTCGCGGCGCTGGTCATTGGTCTGGGCTGGTATGGGTTAGCTCTGGGCGTGGTCCAGGGATGGTGAGGGTCATGTGGGCTTGGTGGTGGCTCAGCTGGAAGTGTCCTAGTTGGGTTAGGAGTTCTAGAGGCACTAGGAGACTCACGCTCATAACATCCAGAATTTTGGGGTCACGTTTCAGATAGGTTTGAGCGATCTAGGGGCTGTTTCTTTGGGCTGGGCTTGGTCATTAGGGTCCCTAGGTGGGTTGGCTATAGTTTGGCTCAAGGTGGCTCGGGCGTAGCTCGAGTAAATTGGGAGATGGCTCGGGTGGTTCGGTAAGGGGTCAATTTCGAAAATTAAAGAACAAAAATTGAATCCATGGGTCCACGGGTGTGGCTCATGACTTGGAAAGGTAGAATAAATACTAAAAATATTATGTTTAAAATTTGGGATCAAAATAACGAGTTTTGGATTTATTCGGAATTTAATCGCCGCACGAAACGCTAATTAATGCGTTAATTGAAACTCCTAGTTTTAGGCCTTATAAAATTATGAAAAATTAAGTTTAAACTTAAATAGTTATTAGAATCATAAGTTTTAAATTTGGGAATTTTATATTAAGGTTTGGTTAAATTCGGGATTAAAACGCGTTAATATGTCTTATTTAAGATTAATTTAAAAGTAATCGATTTAAGCCAAATAAAAATATGAGAAAATTCAAGTAAGCTTAAATAATTATTTAGAATAATACCATGTCATTAAAAGTGAGAAAAAGATAAATTCGAGAATTTTTACGTCAAGGGGCAAAACGGTCTTTTTACACTTAGGAAAATTAATAAACGCTTGGCAGCGTCCCGAAGGATAATAATGCATGTAAATGAAATTTTATGATTTATTATGATGATTTCGATGATAATATGCATTTTTACGATTTATGGTAAAGGTGTGTAATTTATACTGTCTAAAATGCTATTTTTGGAAAGCTGTCTTATTTTATGATTTTTAAAGAAAAGGAAAAATATTTTGAGGGATGTGAATTAACTGTGAGAAAAGATATGATATATGATATATGATTTGTGGGGGATCCGTTTATGTTGAGGACGGTGAACTTACAATTTTGTGGGAATGTCGTGAGGGGAAAAGGCCCCAGAGGGAGCCCATTTACGGGAGAAGGCCCCAGAGGGAACCCGACTTTGGGAGAAGGCCCCCGAGGGAGCCCCGACGATCGTATTTCCATGGTGGAGCCTAGTGCACACCCCCATGGGCCATGTGGAGCTAAGACTGCAGTCGACCAAAGGATAAAAGCTAGTCACTTTCAAGGATCAAATTTCACCCAAAATAATATATGATTGAAAGCTTATGATAAAAATGATTTTTATGATATATGATTTATGATGATGATTAAAGCTATTTTTTAAAAATGATTTATTTATGCTTAAAGTTATTTTAAAACGATTTTTCTATTTATGATTTAATTATGCTTAAATGATTTTTAATGGTTTATTTATGTTCAAAAGATTATTTTAAATAGAGATATGATTTTTAAAGGTATGTGTATGTATATGTATTATTTGTTATCCATGTTTAGAACGTGTTGAGTTTTTAGACTCACTAGGTTTGTATGATGCAGGATTTGATGATTTTGGAGGCGGTGACGATTGAGTCGATCGAGTGTAGCAGTACACACCCGAGGGCCTTTATGTTTCCGCACTAGCTAGATAAATTTATGATTTAAAGATTACGATAATGATTTTTATTAGAGATATTTTTATGCTTTGTTTTTATTGTTAGCCGATCTTTTTAAAGGTCGATTTAGGAATTTTTGGTTAGCCGATGATTTAGGATTTTATTTCACGCACTTGAGATTTAAATTGATACATTATTATGATTCATGATTATGTTAAATTATTTTATTTAGTAATTTAGAAATTATGATTTAAGAAAAAAAAATCGAGGTCGTTTCAAAAGTTGACAACATTCAGAGCAACACCTGCACAAACTCTTTGATTTTTCAGTAATGCATGAGAAACACACTTACCCAAAGAGTAAAGACATAAGAACCTAGTAACTACTAAAAACACAAAACACTAGAAGAGCAACCAATGAAAGAATAACCCTTATTCATCATCCTCGTCACTATCAGTATCACTATTAGTATCATCCTCTTCTTCATCACTGTCATCCTTAGTTGCAGAGGGACCAGCACCATCTCCCCTTTTTTGTCCATGAAAGACACCTACTGCCAACAAAACCTCGATGGTAGTAGCCAACATCTCATAGTAAGCCAAATCAGCCTTGGCCTGAGCAATCTTTTTACGGGCATGATCGAGATGAGCCTGAGCACCAACGACTGGAATCTTCAAATACCCAGAGGTGGGTGGAGAATAGGCGGAAGGGGAAAAGGACCAGTAGCAGGAGGTACCGTGGCGGAGGCTTTAGGAGAGGATCCGGAGGAAGGTGCAGGGGGTGAAGCAGACCAGGGAAGGTCTATCTTTCTTGATCCTTTGAGGAAAGCAGGGGCTATCTTGAGAGATTCACCAAGCTCCGATAGTTGCTCAGGGAGATCCCTTACAAAGCCTTGTGAAATCAGGAGCCCATAGATCAAACTGGGGTATGGAAGCTTTGATGATTTCAGGCCACCATCAGCATACTGCATGACTGTGTTGAAAACAAGCTTACCAAAGTTGAAGGCCCCATTAGTGCCAATCGAGTATAGGACCAAAGCTTGATGTCTAGTGACAGCAGTGATATTTGTAGATGGGGTCCAATTTCGGACGGACAACTTGTGAAGCACGGAATAAAAAGACGTTAGCTGTGCTGCAGAGAGCTTCTTTGGATGAATAGGAAATTGAGTAACAAGGCCCCCGGTGAGAGTGGAAGTAACTACGTGAATGTCTGGTGCAAGACCATCTTCATCATTGGCAGGAGTATGATAGTGTTCATTGATGATTGCAGGATTGAACTCAAAAAGCTTGTTGCGAACAAACACTCTCCCATACTTTGCAGATCTTTCATCACCTACTCCAGATGAGAGATTTGAATAGAATTCCAACACGGGCCAACGACAGAACGGTGTGACTGCTGAGACAGTAGACAGTAAGGAACAATGTTTCAAGAAAGCAATCAGATTGTGCTTCTCAAAAGCAGCAATGTCGATGTTTCTTTCTTCAATGACTTCTCTATGGGCATATAGATGCCACTGAGCAGCAACATGCTCTGTGTAAAACTTAGTGGCGAAGGTAGAGGCCAAATCATAGTCACTGAGGTTGGTGTGACCCTCTGTGTTGGCAACATCCTCGACAACGTCCTGCGCAGCATGCTCACTTTCTTCAGAAACAACAACTTCTTCGACAGCAACATCAGTGGAACTGCGGGAGTCAGTAGAACCTTCAGGTAGATTGGGAGAAATAGGAACCGCAGAGGCTTCAGTTCTCCGATTTTTCAAGTTGGCCATAAATTGGGCCAACGTGATTTCTTCGGCAGTAGATGGTGAGGGATTTCTTGGAGGAGCAGGGAATGTATCTTTATCAGACTCAGCGGCTTTGCTGGAGGAAGAGTGACTGACCTTAGGCGGCGGTGCGGGCTTTTTGCGGGCCACGAACTCGTAGTTTGCATCATCTGAATCATCTCCTGAGGAATTTTCACGATCAACAAGAGATGGTCGGTTGAGCCCCTCCCCTTTGCGATGAAATCGCTTTGAGGTGGTCAAATTAGGGTTATACCCTGCTTATCTTTTGGAGCGGCGAACTTGCTGGCGCGAGGGATTGAACACTGGAATTATTGGTGGGTTATCAACATCCTGTGGATTTCCTGGTTCTCCTGGTTCAATAATCTCCAAGGGCACTGGTTCTTCATCGGTGTTGATCAATCGTAGGGTCCGTTAAACAGTGGGTGTTGTAGCAGATGTTGTCATGTTAGGGGCGACATCGTCTGTATATCCCATTTCACTTCGAATATCTTGGGGATCAAAGCCCTTGCCTGCCATGTATTGTAGATCGAGAGTTAGTGTACGAGCAGAGAGGAGAGTCAAAAAATTTTGACACGAGGAAATTTTTCTTCAGAGAGGGATTTCGAGATGACGGTGCGAAAATTCGAGAACCGGTTGAGTCAAACGGTGATGAATTAGGCGGTGTAAATCACACAGTTTAATCATGAGCACACAGTACAACGGTAAAAAAAATCAATAACAGATTAATTTTAAAAACAACGGGCAGAAAAAAAATAACAGTTACTTCCTACCACGTTTATCGCAATAATTGTGTCCAATTTCGTTTCAAAAATAATTCCAGAAATAAAACCCACATCGAAATATAGTTCCACGTAACATCAAAGTGCACATGAATTCAATTTCCTGCAAAGATTGGATATTTCACAAAAGGTCGTTTGTTGAAGCACACGTAACCTTATGACAAAGTTCACAACATTATGTTTATGCCTGACTTATGGATGACTAAAAATAGAATGTAACATAAATAGAAACGTGAGAGCAAATATGAGATATGTTTACGGATGAAGTTGTTAGAGTAGGTGCCCGTCGAGCCAAGTGTTGGCCGAGTGTTCACAATGAAACTCTATGTATAAGCAATCTTTATTTGAATAATATTTAAAATTATTGTTTTGGCACATCTTTATCTGTAAACCCATGCTAGTTGCATAGATAAAGCCCTTGAATATACAAATAGTAGAAAGAATATGAGATGCTCATATGATGAGTGTCATGAAACTCATATTTGGAATACTGTATATTCTAAACAGTTCCTAGTCGATTCAGCCGCCGCTAAGAAGGATATAGGCCGCTCGAGCTCGAGATTAGTATCTGCGATGTGAGTACCATGTTTCATTGGTAGGGGACATTGTGATGTCCGAGCATGCAGATAGGTGCTCCTGGTAGAGTGCACTGAACAACCCTCCATAAAGGACTTTCCAAGTGGTTCTCACTTATCGAGTGGAAACGTCCTAGTTTATGGTTGTACACCATTAGTCCTTATGACCCGGGACAACATTGAGACTCTATATGCTAGCATTGCACTTTGACTTGTTTACCGACTCTCAAGGGGTCATCAGGTAGCAAGGTTGGGTGTTTTGTCGAAACATATAGGAGTCGATGCATTGTAGTCGGGGATTCACCGCTTACCTTCGGGTATGGATATCATATGTGTTATCATGTGTATGTAGGTTGAAATCTCTGATCAGAGTATGATGGTAATTATGAAAGAGGTTTAATAGATTACAACATCGATGCAACTACGACATGACACATAGTATCGATTCATTGACAAATCTCGATAAACCAATGGTTGTCGAATCGATCGAGATATATGAGTTGAAGGGACCGTACTGTACGTTAACCATAATTGAATGGTTCTTGCAGGCACTATCATTTGATACCTAGGGAATCATGTAAGCGATGCTGCTAGGCGTTTAACATGATTGGTTGGGTACTATCAGACTTGAGTTCTGACGTTCTTGTTATCAAAGAGTTGATAAGTAAGAATGGAGCAATTGAGGTATGCTCATATAAGGACATGTTTAGTCCGAATCACATGGAGATGTGAACCCACGGCTAGTTGTATCACTGAACCATTGAGGGCCACACAAGTACTAGCTTTCTAGATCCCGTTGAGAAGTAAAATAGTTGAATGTGTTGAACGGCTTATAAATTAGTTTATAAGTATAAAGAAAAATAGAAGTATGACTTCTATGAGAGAAATGTAAATTTTAATTTATGGAAGTTTTCCTAAATTAAAAGTTGGCCAATTGAATAATGTATTTGAAAATTGTGATTTTCATAAACATTATTATGGACTAAATAAAATTGATTCAAGTGTTGAATTAATTAAACACTAGTGGGCCTAGTAGAGTCCAAATAATTAAATTAATTCAAGTGTTGAATTAATTAAATCATATTGGGTCTTGTAGAGCCCAATATTAAAATAATTATTCAACTAGTGACTTGAGTAAATTCAAGTAATGTTTAATTAGTCTCAAATATGTTTGAGATAATTAAAATAAGTACATGGATTTTTAATTGTTAAAAATCAAATAACATTGCATGCATGGGAGGTGAAAGGTTGGGAGACAACTTTTTGTATAACCAAGGCTTGACACAACTTTTTGCCTCAACTTTTTCAAGGACCAAGAAAAGTCTTCCAACCTTATTCCCACTCCTCACTTGGCCGAAATTTCCAACTCTTTTCTCCATCATTTTTGTTCTTCAATTGTTGGAGAAACAATTCACTTCTCAAAGAAAAATAATCTAATTTTTCTAGTGCAAAATTAGAGTGGTTCTAGCTAGTTGGTGGTGGGCTTAATATTTGAGCAAGGTGGGCTCAAAGGGAAGCTTGAAGATTGTTTTGCCATTCAAGAGCCAAGTTGTTTACAGCTTGGTTGGTGCCATCATCAATCTCTTGAGATTGATAGGTAACTATTTCTAAACACCCTATGTATGACATTTTGGTATTTGTTGTATTTGCTACACAATATCCTCTTGGTGGCCGAAAATATTCCACAAAAATTAAAATTTTTAACTTCCGTTGCGCTTCTGATCACCGTAACCGATCCCCTTTTAATTGGTATCAGAGCTATGGTTAAGATTTTGTGTAGCATTTACAAGATATTATATTCAGATTGATTTCTAACCACATGAGAATGAAATTTGCAACAAAAATCAAGGCATGACAAAGGGGTATTTCGGGCAGCATGTTGCTGCCCGAAACGGGCAGCCCCTCGGGCTGTCCGAACCCCTCTATCGAAAATATAAAAAAAAAATTTGTTGCCGGAATCCGACGACGGCGATGACGACTAGGGTTTTCAAAAGTGTTTTGGATTATCAAAGTGTCATGAGCCTTGAGTTATTGGGCCATTGGATGGCTAACATATTTGTGAATTTTAAATGGGCCAAAATGTTTTTTGGTGAAAAATAAGTTTTTGGGCCCTTAGTTTAAAATTACAAAAGTTGCAAATTTTTTTCATAAAATAAATAATTGAAGTTGGACTTTAATTATTTATAGTAAATTATGATTTATAAGAAATTTGGTTATAAATAAATTAATTGGAAAGTAGACAAAGGTGTTTGTATACTTTGTTAATTTAGTTTTTAATCGTGGCGGTTAGTGATTGGATCAAGATATATAATATTGGATCAATTAATTATTGTGATAATTAATTGATGGTGTATGATATGTGATTTATGCATGAAGGATGATCAAAAGTCCAAGCCCAATTTTCTAGGTGTATGCTAGTATATTTTGTGTTGAATGATTGTAATAATTTTCAATTTATAAAGTGGGCTTGGTTTATGGCCCGTTCCCACCCCCATGAGATGTATCCCTATTTGCCATGGATATTTATTTGTAAATATTAGTATAGTGGATGATCAAGATTGGAAGATGGTGACCATGATGATTATGAAGATCGAAGACATGTAAATATTGGAAGCTAATGTAATAGTTGCATTTGCATCCCATGCATTTCCCTAAGATTGGACCTAGGCCCGTGTTTAGCTCACACGGGCCATTAGTATTGGGGCGATTGATCATCCTTGTTTGTTTACTATTTATAATATATGCATGATATGTTATAAATAATGAGTATGTGCGTTATTATTATGATAATAACAAAGTTGCATGAATCCGACAAACATACAATCAAACATGGCGAGCTTTTAAATAAAATTAATGATGAGACCTTTCAAAGTTAAAAACCCTCATTTTGAATAAGATTCAAAATTAATATCAAGCCCGAAAAGGGGAATTATAAATTTGTTTATAATTTCCATGTCTTCCATCGACAATGGGTGCATGATGAACGCTACTCGTACTCGAGGTTCGGCTCATATTATTGGGGGGGCCCTGGGTGCCGGAAAGCTGTGACATCCATTGACATGGTGATGTAAACTACATGGAACTCCCATGATTTCGGCTCATATTATTGGGGGAACTCATGGCGACCGTCCATTAAGGTTCAACATCGATGGGTAAGGCTTGACACGTGAAGATGAACGACGTCATATTATTGGGTCCTAATCAAACGTGAGACAAAAGTTTACGTAGAGGGTTGCATTGTGATGCAATTGGAAACTACCTTTTAGGAATTTTGATTGACTGATATTATTCGGGATCTTAATTCGCTAATTGGACCTTACATACCTACTGAGGAAAGGAGTTTTCCGTTTTTCACTAGAGGGTAGTGAAAGATGTCAAAACAGTGGGAGCAAATATTTATGAAGTAAAAGTCCAAACTTCATATCTTACTAAATATTTTAAAATAGTCATCAACATTTAACTGTTTTCACTTTTCAGTACAAATTGACAATGTCTTCGATTCGCAATCCGATTTCTGCAATACTTGACAAACATATATTAACTGGACCTAATCACCTCACTTGGCTAAGAAACCTGAAAATCGTCTTGAATTCGGAAAGGGTAGCATATACACTGACTGAGTCGCCCCCTGTTGAGGCTCCGACTGACTGCACTCCTGAGGAATTGTAGATTTACAAGGAATGGTGTGACCATGACTTGATAGCCAGGTGTTATATGCTGACTTCTATGAATGATGAGCTGCAGAGACGTTTTGAGGGTGCAAAGAGTGCTGCTGACATTCATTTGCATCTCAAGGAGCTCTTTGGAGAGCAAACACGTCCTCTTAGGCATGCTACCGTCAAGGAGATGATCACTTTGCGCATGCAAGATGGGACCTCGGTCCATGAGCATGGCGTAAAGGTGATTGGGCTCGTGCACAAGCTCGTTGGCATGGAACTTTTGTTGCCTTCGGAGTTGACCACCGACGTGTTGCTCTTATCGCTGCCTAGCTCATTTGATCCTTTTGTGGTGAACTTCAACATGGACAAGATGGAGCCGACCCTTGAGGAGTTGGTGAATATGCTTTGTGGGGACCCGGGCTCTAACTCAGTTCCTTCCGGGATTAATCGGATCGTTGTTAGAAAACGTGGGTCAAATTTTTGTTTTTTAAATCAAATATATATAAACCAAGCATAAGAACTCTCTTTATTTAATTACAACAAACGTGAATACATGGTTTGTTCTAATACATCCATACCAAACTAAAGTTCCATACCATACAATCTCCAAATCATAAGTAGTACAAGTCTAGTACAATAACCACTAGCAGTACTCTGCGCCCGAAGTCACCACTCTACCTCGATCTCATCTCGGTCGTGACCCTGATCCTGCCCCACCTGTTGTTATGCACACATACAGACATAACAACAGCCGGAAATTCCGGTGAGAACAAATCCCAGTATAAAACATGATATGCATGCATAAACAGAATATAAATCATGAAACCAACTATCATGAATAATATCAAAAGCAATAGGTTCCATAGTCTATGAAACCAAATCAATATAAACTTGCAATATCAATCAAATCGTGTCTTGACTCAATTCGACTCTACTCTAGGGATCCCGATTTGAATAAGACGTCGCTGTCTGTCACCTACCCTCCAATCGGGGTAACGGTACGCCTTATTCCTAGATTTCGGTCATGTATGTATCGAGTGTGTACACATGGAGTCGAACTGCTCCAATGCGACGATACTACCGAACATCTAGGTTGAAAAATCTGTCAAGGACTCCTATCTCAAGGCTTGAATATAAATCGATAAACAAAGCATAAACATTCAAAATATAAACATAATCTAGTATGTGATTTTGTTGGGAAACTCAAATTGAATCTCATTTGAGTTGTGTCTTCCCCAAACAACACATGAATTATACTTTCGTTGATAAACCTTTATCGATGTCGTAGTCGAAGTCTCGAAGACGAATCTGTCAAACCAAATCTGAAATGACATATATATAATGCACCACATCAACTTCTAACTCAAAAGGATACACATACGGATCAATATTTAATCTCGGTATATTCTGACGGCATAACGGCGTAAACGCGCGATACCGATCAACTCAATTCTCAACAAAACTCAATATCAACTCTCAACAATGAATAATCAACACCATATGTATGTATCATATTCTCAAAAATCTGCATAATCTCAATTCAAACAAGCTGAAATTCTATAACAATTACATCACACATCCGTTCTTCGATCCGACTGTGAATAACCGTTGCTTATAATCATAAGAACATATATCTACAAGCATATCAAAGTTTTCCCCAACATGTTACTTTCAAAACATGTTGAAACATATAAATACTTACATCTTTTTGTAGCTAATAGCAAGAGGATTACGAATATGAGCTCGGATTCAAATTCGGTTGGCCGGATTCTTCAAAATCTTGTTTCTAAGCTATGATGAAAGAAATGTTTTCAGCAAATTCCTCTCTCGTTTCTTGCTGATAGGAAATGAAGAATGACACCTTACAATGATTTATATAGTTCATGCCATGTGTCAACATAAGGTTTCATGCTGGATTTCTCGCGCATGTGCGCGTCCTCAACTCGCGCATATGCGCGAGACATATTGTCTCGGCATCAACACCTCGCGCATATGCGCGACTCATCTCGTGCATGTGCGCCAAAGTTTCTGGAGGTGTCACGCATATGCGCGCCTTATCTCGCGCATGTGCGCCAATGTCTCTGGACATGTCGCGCATATACACGCATGTGCGCCGATGCTACTAGAATTGTCGCGCATATGCGGCATTTCATCGCGCTTGTGCGCCATCTGTTCTATCCTATTTTGAATATTTTCTCATCTCATCTCACTTAATACTTCCCGTTGTATGTCATGCATACTCATATTTTCGAATGTCACGGCAATGAAGATTAAGAAATCTACTGCTTCTCATTGTATATCATGCATACTCATATCTTCCGAGTCTCACGTCAATGAAGACTAATAATCTCAAGCCTTACATTTCTCCCCCTTTAAGAAATGATTTCATCCTCGAAATCGTAGGCAATCTATCAATGCAAGTATAAGTGGCAATATAATCAAAACTGAAGAAATACTCACATCACATAAATAAATCGGGATGTTTCTGTCTCATATCTGCTTCTGTCTCCCAAGTCGTTTCTTCGATGCCATGCCGACTCCACGGGACTTTCACTAACGGAATAGTCTTCGTTCTGAGCTGTTTTTCTTTCCGATCCAGAATCTGTATCGGTTGTTTAACATAACTCAAAGTCTGGTCAAGCTCATCTTCGTCAGGCTGAATGACATGAGAAGCATCAGGCATATATTTACGCAGCATCGATACATGAAAAACGTCGTGTATCCCGGATAGAGAAGGAGGAAGTAGGGGTGAGTATTCGGTTAATTCGGTTACCGACCGAACCGAATTAGCCATAACCGAACCGAACCGAAATATTTAGCCATAACCGAACCGACCGAATTAATTTTCATAACCGATGAAAACCGAACCGAATTAAAATCGGTTAATTCGGTCGGTGACCGAATTAACCGATTAATTTAAAAAAATTGATTTAACTTTAATTATATATGTAAATTTTTTTTAACACTACACTTTACACAAATGCATAAAAACATAAAATCGCACACATTCCAAATGTATAAGTTTTATTTGAACACAATTAATACATACTATATCGATTTTAAAATTAAAATATTTATAAAAATTGAAAAATAAAAAAAATTATTAAATAATAATATTAAATATATCGGTTAATTCGGTTAACCGATTTCAAAATTTTGAAAACCGTAACCGAACCGAATTAACCGATATAACCGAATTTTTTTAATTTGAAAACTGAATTTCCGAAATAACCGAACCGAATTTCCGAATTGACTCGGTTCGGTCGGTTAATTCGGTTTAACCGAAATCTTGCTCACCCCTAGGAGGAAGTGCAAGTCGATATGCTCGATCGCCAATCTTTTCAAGAATCTCGTAAGGACCAATGTATCTCGGAGACAATTTCCCGCGTTTGCCAAATCTGACAACGCCTCTGAAAGGGGAAATCTTCAAAAATACTCTGTCTCCTTCTTCAAATACTAGTGGTCTACGTCTGACGTTTGCATACTTGGCTTGCCTATCTTGTGCCGTTTTCATTCGCTTCTGAATTATTTTTACCTTCTCGATCATTTCACGAATCATGTCAGGCCCAAGTTCTGTACCTCAGATATATCATCCCAGTACAACGGAGATCTGCACTTCTTGTCATACAAAGCTTCAAATGGTGTCATCTCGATACTCGTCTGATAGCTGTTGTTGTACGAGAATTCACACAAAGATAGTGAATCTTGCCAACTAGTGCCAAAGTCTAGCACTACAACTCTCAACATGTCCTCTAATGTCTGGATAGTCCGCTCTGACTGTCCATCTGTCTGGGGTGATAAGCAGTACTCAAGTGTAATGTCGTACCTAGAGCCTGCTGCAAACTGTGCCAGAAGTGTGAAGTGAATCGTGGATCACGATCTGATACGATAGATTTCGGCACACCATGTAATCTGACTACCTCTCGGACATATACCTCGGCCATCTGATCATGTCTATACGTCATTCTATATGGAATAAAACAGGCTGATTTGGTTAATCTGTCTATCACAACCCAAATCGCATCACCACCCCGGGATGATCGAGGTAACTTCGTCACGAAATCCATGGAAATGTGGTCCCATTTCCATTCAGGAATAGACAAACTCTGAATTCAACCTCCGGGCTTCTTTCTCTCGGCCTTCACCTGTTGGCAATTCAAGCATTTAGACACATATTCGGCAATATCTAACTTCATTTGTTACCACCAGAACTGTGTCTTCAAATCGTTGTACATTTTCCTGCCACCAGGATGAATACTAAACCGGCTACAGTGCGCTTCTGACATAATCTGTCGTTTCAATTCTGGTACATCTGGCACTACAAAACGGTTATTCACGTACAGAACAAAATCATGTACCTGATATTCTGACTGATATCCCGATCTGACCATCTGAATCGACTTCTGAACATTCTGATCTGTTCTCTGCGCTTCTTTGATTCGCATAATCAAATCTGGTTCAACTTGAATCGAAGCAAGTCGTAGAGGTCTACTAGCTGTATCAAATACTAAACCCGGCAAGCAACAATCTTCAATCATATTTAAAACACCTATCGTCGATAAGGATAAAGAACATACCTTTCGACTCAAGGCGTCCGCTGCTGCATTTGACTTCCCTGGGTAGTACTTGATCTCGCAATCAAAATATTTCAGTAGATCAAGCCATCTACGCTGCCTCATGTTCAACTCTGACTGAGAAAACAGATACTTCAGGCTTTTATGGTCAGAGTAATTCTCAAACTTCTCGCCATAAAGATAATGACGCAGATCTTCAATGCAAATACAATAGCCGCCAATTCAAGATCATGAATTGGGTATCGGGTCTTATGTAGCTTCAGCTTTCTAGAGGCATATGCGATTACATGAACCCGCTGCATAAGAACACATCCTTACCCTCTGTGGGATGCATCACAATATACAACGAAATCGCCAGTCCCTGAAGGAATCGTCAAGACAGGTGCACTGGTCATCCTCTTCTTCAACTCTAGGAAGCTAGACTCACAATCCTCCGACCACACAAATGGTGTATTCTTCTGTGTCAACTGGGTAATCGGTTTCGCAATGCTGGAGAAATCTTTGATGAATCGTCTATAGTACCTTGCTAGACCCATGAAACTGCGTATCTCTGGCACGGAAGTCGGTCTCGGCCAACTGATCACAACTTCAACTTTACTCGGATCCACAGAAATACCATCTCCAGATATGATATGACCCAAGAAGACAACCTGTCTCAACCAGAATTCACACTTGGACAGTTTGGCATACAATCTCTCTTTTCTCAATGTCTGCAATACAATCCTCAAATGTTCTGCATGCTCAATCATAATCTTAGAATACACCAGAATATCATCAATAAAAACAATCACAAACTCATCTAAATATCTATGAAAGACACGGTTCATCAATCCCATAAACACTGCTGGAGCGTTCGTTAAACCAAAAGGGATGACAATAAATTCATAATGTCCATACCTGGTTCGGAATGCTGTCTTTGGTATATCAATATCTCGTACTCGCAGCTGGTGATATCCAGATCTCAGATCGATCTTGGAATAAACATAGGATCCCTGCAACTGATCAAATAAATCATCAATGCGAGGCAATGGGTACTTGTTCTTTACCGTCGCCTTGTTCAGTTGCCGGTAATCAATACATAATCGCATAGAACCGTCTTTCTTCCGTACAAATAGCACTGGTGCACCCCAAGGAGATACATTAGGTCTGATATATCCCTTGGCTAGAAGATCTTCTAGTTGTGCTTTCAATTCTTTCAGTTCTATCGGTGCCATCCTATACGGAGCTCTCGAAATAGGAACAGTACATGGCACAAGGTCAATGCTAAAATCTACCTCTCGAACTGGAGGTAACCCTGGAATCTCCTCTGGGAATACATCAATCAAATTGTGTCTTGACTCAATTCGACTCTACTCTAGGGATCTCGATTTGAATAAGACGTCGCTATCTGTCACCTACCCTCCCAATCGGGGTAACGGTGCGCCTTATTCCTAGATTTCGGTCATGTCTGTATCGAGTGTCTACACATGGAGTCGTACTGCTCCAATGCGACGATACTACCGAACATCTAGTTTGACAAATCTGTCAACGACTCCTATCTCAAGGCTTGAATATAAATCTATAAACAAGGCATAAACATTCAAAATATAAACATAATCTAGTTTGTGATTTTGTTGGGAAAACTCAAATTGAATCTCATTTGAGTTGTGTCTTCCCCAAACAACACATGAATTATACCTTTCGTTGATAAACCTTTGTCGATGTCGTAGTTGAAGTCTCGAAGACGAATCTTTCCAACCAAATCTGAAATGACATATATATATAATGCACCACATCAACTTCTAACTCAAAAGGATACACATACGGATCAATATTTAATCTCGGTATATTCTGACGGAATAACGGCGTAAACTCGCGATACCGATCAACTCCATTCTCAAAGAGACTCAATATCAACTCTCAACAATGAATAATCAACACCATATGTATGTATCATATTCTCAAAAATCTGCATAATCTCAATTCAAACATGCTGAAATTCTATAAAAATTACATCACACATCTGTTCTTCGATCCGACTGTGAATAACCGTTGCTTATAATCATAAGAACATATATCTACAAGCATATCGAAGTTTTCCCCAACATGTAACTTTCAAAACATGCTGAAACATATAAATACTTACATCCTTTTGTAGCTAATAGCAAGAGGATTACGAATATGAGCTCGGATTCAAATTCGGTTGGCCGGATTCTTCAAAATCTTGTTTCTAAGCTATGATGAAAGAAATGTTTTCAGCCAATTCCTCTCTCGTTTCTTGTTGATAGGAAATGAAGAATGACACCTTACAATGATTTATATAGTTCATGCCATGTGTCAACATAAGGTTTCATGCTGGATTTCTCGCGCATGTGCGCGTCCTCAACTCGCGCATATGCGCGAGAAATATTGTCTCGGCATCAACACCTCGCGCATATGCGCGACTCATCTCGCGCATGTGTTCCAAAGTCTCTGGAGGTGTCGCGCATATGCGCGCCTTATCTCGCGCATGTGACGTAAAATACGTTTAACAGCTTTCAAATGAGAGGTTTTAGGATTGGATTGATATCTAGCACATAAGCAAACACTAAACATGATGTCAGGGCAGCTAGCCGTCAAGTATAGAAGACTTCCTATGATGCTACGGTAAAGAGTGTTGTCAAAATCTTCGGCTGCATTATCTTTGGATAATTTCTCATTTGATCCCATAGGTGTTTTCATGTGCTTAGTGTTTTCATTTGCAAATTTCTTAATCAAATTTTTAGCATACTTGATTTGGAACAAAAAGATGCCGTCATGCATTTGTTTAATTTGCAAACCAAGAAAGAAATTTGGCTCACCAACCATGCTCATTTCAAACGTAGATGACATGCACTCAACAAATCATCAGCATGCTTTTGTGATGTAGAACCAAAGATTATATCATCGACATAGATCTGACAGATAAGAATCTCACCTTGGGCCTTTTGAATGAAAAGTGTTTTATCTACCTCACCTCGTGTAAATCCAATGTCAAGAAGATAGTCAGTCAATATCCCATACCATGCACGGGGTGCTTGTTTCAAGCCATAGAGATCTTTTTTCAACTTGTACACATGTTTCGGATTATGTGGATCCTCGAATCCTTTAGGCTGTCTCACATGTACTTCTTCACTCAAGAACCCGTTCAAGAAGGCACTTTTGACGTCCATTTGAAACAGTTTTATTTTCATGTAGCATGCAATGGCAAGCAAGAGTCGAATTGACTCGATGCGGGCAACAGGAGCAAAGGTCTCATCGAAATCAACCCCCTCAACCTGTGTGTACCCTTGGGCAACCAACCGTGCTTTATTTCGAATGATGTTTCCTAACTCATCAGTTTTATTTTTAAAAAGCCACCTTGTTCCAATAACATTGCCATGGTCAGGGGGTGGAACTAGAATCCACACATCATTTCGAACAAACTCTTCAAGCTCATCATGCATAACATTAGTCCAAAATTCATCTTTTAATGCTCCCATAACATTTTTAGGCTCAGTTTGAGACACAAAGCATGAAAATCTAACCTGCGAGTACATGGTACTCATGAACACAAGTCCAACCATTTTTCGGTAGTCAACTTTATCCTTCTTCCTGGTCTGGACATCTTCACTCATTCCTCCGATGATTTGAGATGATGGATGGTTCTTTTGGATTTTGCTTGGAATACAAGGTTCATCATCCACTACCTCATTATTGCTGTAAGCATCTTCTTGTGATTCTGTGACTTCAGTGTCACATGTTGTGCCAGATGTTGCAACATCTAGAGCAACATCTGTCTTTTCCAGTGGTGTTTGAGTCTCCAAAAGATCTTCAACGTCATCTTCAACAGTTTTCTTCTTAAGATCTGCACAGTCATCAAAAACAACATTAATTGATTCCATAATAGTCCTCGTTCTTAGATTAAACATACGATAAGCACGGCTATTAGTAGCATAACCGAGAAACAGACACTTATCACTCTTGGAATCGAACTTAGCAAGTTGATCCCTGTCATTCAAGATGTAACACACACAACCAAAAATGTGAAAATATTTAAGATTAGGCTTCTTTCACATAATTATTTCATAGGAAGTCATGGTTGATCAACTCTTTAAATACACCCTGTTTGAAATATGACATGCCGTGTTAAGGGCTTCTGCCCAAAAACACTTTGCAATGTTCTTTGAAGTTAGCATCACTCTCGCCATTTCTTGCAAAGTCATGTTCTTACGTTCGGCAATGCCATTTTGTTGTGGTGTTTTTGGTGCTGAAAATTCATGAGAAATACCTTTCCTGTCACAAAAGGATGATAATGAAAGATTTTCAAATTCTTTACCGTGATCAGTTTTGATCCTTCTTACCTTCATACTGTGGAAGTTGGTGATTCTTGTGATCAAATTTTTGAATACATCGAAAGTATCTGACTTCTCTTTAATAAAATTAACCCAAGAAAAACGTGAGAAGTCATCAACACACACAAAAGAGTATTTCTTACCTCCGAGGCTCTCAACTTCCATAGGACCCATAAGATCCATGTGTAGTAATTCCACACATCGTGTTGTCCCAGGTGTTGGCAACACAAGATGCAACACGCGGGTCTGTTTACCCTTCTGACAATCCCCACAAACATATGGTATACCAGAAGAAAGATTAGGCATACCTTTTACTGCATCGTACTTACTCAGGTTCTTCAAGGTTTTAAAATTTCCATGTCCGAGTTTTCTGTGCCAAAGATCAAGTTCGGTAATTTGCACATGCTTGCATGAAAGTTCCTCAATTATTTGATAGCAATTATCTGAGGATCTTGTGCCTGTCATAATACACACATTCGATTCATCAAAGACTTCACAATTATGTTTATCAAATTTAACTAGCAAATTATCATCACATTATTGACTTATGCTTATCAAGTTTGAATTCAATCCTTCAACATGGAGCACATTGTGAAGCCTTGGTAGTCCTTCAATATTCAGTGTACCCTTTCCTACAATTTTTCCTTTTGCTCCCCCTCCATAGGTCACTCTACCACACTTTTGTTCAACATAATCGATTAGATGTTCTTTAGAACCCGTCATGTGGCGTGAGCTTCCACTATCAAAGTACCAGTGACCTGCAATATTAGTTTTCAACGAGGTGTAAACAACATTACAGTGAATTTTTACCTTTGGGACCCAAATTTGTCTTACTGTAGGTCGATGGTGGGAGGTGTTTTGGAACGTGTTGTGCCACATTTGAGGCAACATTCGGCTTGAATTTCGGTTCATGCGGTCTTCCCTGAGTTTAAAACAATATGGCCTGATATGTCCGGGCTTAAAGAAATAATGACATACATACCTTCTTTTTCTCTTCTTAGGAACATGTGCAGTGGATTGTCTTTCAGGAGTAAGGCTTTTCATTGAAGGCGTAGGCTGTGATGGTGTGAATGTTTCAGTCTTTCCTTTCATAAAGACAGTGGATTTTGAAGACTCACCAGTTTCATGCACACTGTCTTTGAATCCCAAACCCTTCTTGTCATCTCTTCTCATTGAAAGAATGGTTTCAAGATTTGATGTGCTCGAATTAAACTTGGACAAAGTTTCAGTTGCCTTTTGAAGTTCTTCTTTGATATTTCCAAGTTCCAAATCCTTTTTGCTTAGGATTACCTCAAGTTTAGCAACCACGGCTTTTAGATCAGTGTTCTCTTTCATAAGACTTGAGTTCAACTTGTTTCTTTTGGTCCAATCTTCAAACAACTCTTCATAAAGTTTTTGCACACTCTCAAGAGTGATTTCTTCATCATCAGCTTCTGATTTATCGTCTCCACTCAAATTTTTAGAGGTTGTGGATTTCAAACATAGCGAGTTTTTGCAGATGTTGCGGCCAGGTGTGGCAACACCTAAAGGATTTACTTGCAGTCTGCGATTTTCTGTCAATAGTGCAATCAAGGAGGTTTGATTTTCTTCATCAGTGGATTTCTCTTCAGCATCGGATTCTTCATCGCTTAGTGACACATTGTAGCCTTTGTTCTTTCGCAATCGGTTAGCACATTCATTAGCATAATGTCGAAATACCTTACATTCTCTACACTGCACAGAATCATACCTTTTTTGAATTGTATAGTCCCTTACCTTCATTCCTTGGTTGAAATTGTTGCTTGACAGAGTATTTTTGTGATTTTTCAGGTGCAGGAGGGCTAAGAAATTTAGATGGTTGCGTATCCTTCTTTTTATCTCGGATCCTTTTCAAGTAGTCACCGAATTTTTTTGTGATAAAGGAGATAGAATCCTCGCAGAGATTAGAATCATTGACTTCTTGAGATATTTGAAGGAGTTCATTGTAGGAGTCATTTGAAGCTTGGAGTGCGATTGTCTTCCCTTTATCCTTCTTCTGCATGTCGAGATTCATCTCGAAGGTACGTAATGAACTGATAAGATCTTCCAGTGCCATTTTAGAAGTGTCCTTAGCTTCATCTATTGCACAAATTTTTATGTTGAACCTTTCAGGCAGAGAATGGGGGACTTTGCTAACTAGACGCTCATTGGAGATAGATTCTCCAACACTGAATGCCTCATTAGCAATTTCCCGTAGGCGGCGATTGTATTCGAGTATGTTCTTAGATTCTTCCATCCTCATCATCTCGAATTTTGAAGTAAGCATCCTTAATCTGGTTCGTCGCACACTCTCAGACCCTTCACAGTGATTTTGGAGGATATCCCATGCACTTTTAGCCGAAGTACAGTTTGTGCTTAAACTACATGTTCATGTCAACCGATGTGGATATAGCATTCAAAGCCTTTGAATTATGGGTTGAATTTTGCACTTCATCAGCAGTCCAGTCAGTTTCAGGCTTTGGCCGTTTGTCACCTTCTTGATCTATCATGACTGGTGGAGTCCATCCATTGATGACATGCTGCCATGCCCGTTCATCTAGAGATTTTATGTAGTATCTTATCTTAACCTTCCATAGGCTATAATTAGTGCCATCGAGTACTGGTGGTCGAAGTGCCGCGCTTGCAAACGAGATGTCCATTAGTTATTTTCTGTCAAACAAAACAAAAAAAAAAAACAGATCAGCACTTAGTATATCAAGAGTAGGCTCTGATACCACTTGTTTGGATTATTTTGTCCGACATATATAAAAAATAGTAACAATATCAGTATAGGATGTGAAACATAGAATTTGTGTTATATCAGAATTAAATGTTGTTCCAGATGTTACAACATCTCGGACAACACCTACATGCAGCGGAATATTAACTTTTATAACACAAATTAACTTTAAATAAAGAATAAACGAGATTAAATATGCACAAGTATAAATACTTTTGCGGTGCCTTATGGCAAAAATTAATCACTAGAAAAACCAACTCGTTTACACAAAAACCTATCACTAGTGATTCTCACTAAAATCAATTTCCTCAACAAGTTGAGAAAACAAATGCTTTCTAAAACAAATAACCAGAATAAAACTAAAACAAGAAAGCAAAAACGTGTTGCCAAACAGTAGATCCAAGAGAAGCAATCTTCGGCCAACTTCTTCCCAGATGTTGTTTGAAGATGTTCCAAACATTCACGGCAACACTTGCTATCGACAGTCTTTAAGGCAGCAGCAACGTTGACAGTGATTTTCTCTGAAATTCTGAACGTGCAAAGTGCGTGAATTATGTTGAATTGAAAAACGACGAACCCTACAAAGTCCTTGATCTTTCTTTTATAGATGAGAGTCTTATCACATAAGGAAACCTGTGACACCTCTGACCGGTTATAATAAAATAACAGCGGAATTTAAAAATTTTCTTTAAAATGGAAGAAGGATTCAAAATGCAATTCATAAATAATCAAAAGTATACACATGATCAATAAAATGATACATCAAAAAGCAAAATATCATTCTTGTGATCATGTCCAAAATGCTTGCCAAAGATCTTCTACCTATCATCTTGATATGCATATGACTCCGGCCCACAATCAACGTCCTAGCCCGTCGCTCTTATCTGCATCACATGAAATAACTGAAAATGAGTACAAAACTCAGCAAGTGGAACTCTTACATAACAATGCACATATCATACAATGAAAACATAGCTTTGAAATCAATAAATACCATCAACTCTTAAACATGAATAACATAGCAATATAACAATAAGATTGTATTGCTCTTTTCTCTGTTGGATTGATATCTATATAGTATCTCTGTCTCTGTACCTATATCCCATCGATATAAATCGATAACTCTGAGGGATATAAGCCTATGGTCGTTGATCAACTAATTGCATGCAATCTCTGACTATGTATCTATCAATCCATAAATCATTTTGAACTCTCTCTTTGGCATTTAAACAAACACTTTGCATACTCTATTCTTTTGTATTCCCTTTTTCACAATTGAGACATTCAATTGCCTCTAATATACAATCAAGTATATCAATACATAATATGGATCAAATGGAAGAGAATAACATATTAAAACCTTTGAAACACAATACATATAATATCATGTGAGCACAAGAATGAAATTCCAATTACAACCAACAAGAACACCTTCAACTAATCTCTTGGTTGAATTCCTACAACAATAAACCATATATAACACCATCAATAACCCAATAATCCAAAAATCAAACCATTTAATCCAAAATACCAACACAATCAACAAACCCAACAATTCTCCCAACACCAAACCAAGAATAAATCATACCAAAAGCTTACCTTAGCTTCCTTGATCCCAAAATAATCTAAATCTCACCACAAAACACCAACAACAAGCTTTGATCAAATAAAGTAAGAGAAGAAAGGAAGAAACCCTAGCCTCCCCAAGAGCTGAAAATCGAGAATGGGGGAAAGAAATGAGGGAAATAAGACCAACTCTTGCATTTAAACACTTAAAATCCGAAAACACGCTTTCACTATTCATCGACCGCGGGTGCGCTCGAACATACACCGCGGGTGCGGTGTGCCCTCGGCAACACAACCAAAAATCTGAAAATGTCGACCGCGGGTGCGGGACAAAACTTACCGCGGGTGCGGTACCACTTACACCGCGGTTGCGGTGTCTGTTCGGCAAACCAACTTAAAATCTTGCAATAAAGACCGCGGGTGCGCTTCTCAAGATACCGCGGGTGCGGTCTGGTCTCGGCCAAAACAAACTCTTTTGCAACTAAAATCGAATCGCAACGCTGAAACAATACAACTACCATCGACTAACAACGACAATACCACGAAACAATAATAACCAACAATACTAAAACCCAAACATAACTTTTAACATCACACTAAACTAAATTTTAACCAATTAATCAATATTCATACGAAAACTTAAACCGTACCGTACACCAGGCTTGGCTATTACAATCTCCCCTCCTTAAGGGAATTTCGTCCTCGAAATTGACGTCACTGTGCAAACAACTCAGGATACTTCTCTTTCATCTCATCCTCTGGTTCCCACGTGGCCTCTTCGATAAAATGATTCCTCCAAAGGACTTTAACAATGCCGATCTCTTTGTTTCTCAACATCTAACTTTGCGATCCAAAATCTGGACTGGAATATCTTGATAAGTAAAATTCGGCGTCAAATCCAATTGCTCGTGGCGAAGAACATGTGAAGGATTCGCTATATACTTCCTGAGCATGGAAACATGAAAAACATTGTGAACTCTATCAAGATCTGGCGGTAGGGCTAACCTGTAAGCTCGATCACCAACTCTGTCCAAAATCTCAAATAGGCCAATAAATCTCAGACTCAATTTTCCCTTCTTGCCAAACCGCATCACACCCTTGAGAGGTTCTATCTTCAAGAACACATGGTCGCAAACCTCAATCTGCAATGGCCTACGACGTACATCAGCATAACTCGTCTGTCTCGACTGTGCTGTCTTCATCCTCTCTCGAATAATAGCAACAACATCAGCTGTCTTTTGGACCAACTCTGGACCCAACATCTTCCTCTCACCAACCTCGTCCCAATACAAGGGCGATTTACACTTCCTGCCATAAAGTGCTTCATAAGGTGCCATGCCAATCGTCGCTTGGTAGCTATTATTGTACGTGAACTCAATCAGAGGCAATTTTGAATCCCAGCTACCATGATAATCGATAGTACAAGCTCTGAGCATATCCTCTAGAATCTGAATAACTCTCTCTGATTGACCGTCGCTCTGAGGGTGATATGCTGTACTGAATGCTAACCGTTAACCCATAGCTCTGTGCAAACTCTTCCAAAACTCTGAAGTAAATCTAGGGTCACGATCAGACACGATCGACACAAGAACACCATGAAGTCTAACAATCTCTGCTATGTACTCTTCGGCATACTGGTTCATGGAATACGTCGTCTTGACTGGGAGAAAATGCGCTGACTTGGTCAACCGATCAACAATAACCCAAATAGAGTTAAAACCTTTCTGCGTTCTGGGAAGACCAGTCACGAAATCCATCGTAATATGCTCCCATTTCCATTGAGGAATCAGAAATGACAACAATGTCCCAGCAGGTCTCTGGTGCTCAATCTTCACCTGCTGACAAGTTAGGCACTGAGAAATAAACATGGCAATATCTTTCTTCATACCTGGCCACCAATAGAGTCTACGAAGATCCTGATACATCTTGGTGCTACCTGGGTGTATCGAATATGGCGCGGTATGTGCCTCTGTCAAGACATCTCGCCAAATATGATCACCAACAGGAATACATATACGGCCTCTGAATGTCACCAAACCATCTCCATTCAACCCAAACTCTGAATTACCTCTCTCCTCTGCTCTGGCTCTCAACTCTGAATTACCTCTCTCCTCTGCTCTGGCTCTCAACTCTACGAATCCTATCCGTCAATGTAGCCCGAATGACCAACGCTGAAAAACGAGCAATGGTTCCCGGAACCACCAAAGCTATCTACTCTCTCTGCAAGTCTAACAACAACGGCTGCTGAATCATCGAACTCAAAGAAGAACTCGACTTACGGCTCAAAGCATCCGCTACAACATTCGCTTTCCCTGGATGGTAACTGATCTTCACATCAGAGTCTTTGACAAGCTCTAACCACCTTCTCTGTCGCATACTGAGCTCTTTCTGAGAAAACAAATACTTCAAACTCTTGTGGTCCGTGAAAATTTCACACTTTTCGCCATACAAATAATGTCTCCAGATTTTCAGGGCGAAAACCACACCTGCTAGCTCCTGATCGTGCGTAGGATAATTCTTCTCATAGTCCTTCAACAGGAGAGAAGCATAGGCTATGACTTTCCCACGTTGCATCAACACTGCACCAAGACCCTTCTTCGACGCACCGGTATAAACAACAAAGTCCTCTGAACCACTGGGCAATGCAAGTACCGGAGTTGTCGTCAACTTATCTTTCAATTCTTGAAATCCACTCTGACATTCATTGGACCACTCAAACATCACAGTCTTCCTCATCAGATTGGTTAACGGCAGGGCAATCTTGGAAAAATTTGAAATGAAACGACGATAATAACCTGCCAAACCAAGAAAACTGCGTACCTCTGATACTGTGGTAGGGATAGGCCATTTCTGAATCGCCTCAATCTTCGTTGGATCAACAGCTATACCATCCTTCGAAACAACATGGCCTAGAAAAGAAATCTGCTCCAACCAAAACTCACATTTCTTCAACTTAGCATACAACCTCTTCTCTCTCAACAACTGAAGAACAACTCTGAGGTGCTCTGCATGAAGCTCTCTGGTCTTGGAATAAATCAAAATGTCATCGATGAAGACAATGACAAAGCTATCCAAATAAGGCTTGAACACACGGTTAATCAGATCCATAAAGACTGAAGGAGAATTGGTCAGACCAAAAGACATCACAAGAAATTCATAATGACCGTACCTGGTCCGGAACGCCGTCTTAGGGATATCAGACTCCCTAACCTTCAAATGATAATAGCCAGATCGCATATCAATCTTCGAAAACACTGTAGCCCCATGCAGCTGATCAAACAAATCATCTATTCGTGGCAACGGATATTTATTCTTGACAGTCACTTTGTTGATCTCTCTGTAATCAATGCAAAGACAAAATGATCCATCTTTCTTCTTGACAAAAAGAACCGGAGCTCCCCAAGGCGAAGAACTCGGTCGAATGAAACCTTTATCCAAAATATCCTGCAACTGCGTCTTCAACTCCTTCATCTCTGTAGGGGCCATTCTGTACGGACCCTGAGAAATAGGAACCGTACCTGGAACTAGATCAATCACAAACTCTACATCTCTGTCCGGCGGCAAACCCGGAGCATCATCCTCAAATACATCAGAGAACTCTCTCACAACATCAATATCATCGATATTCAACTTAATCATTCTATCCACATCAGAACCCATCACAACCTCTAAACAACAACTTCTTAGCCTCAAGACACGAAATAAAAGAAAGGACCAGCGAAGTACCTGCACTGGCGAGCATACCTTCCCTATTGCCATCATCTGCAAATTTCACCGTCTTAGCAACGCAATCAATCACTGCACGATAGGTTGATAGCCCATCCATGCCAAGTATAATATCAAATGCGACCATTTGAATAACAATCAAATCAGCATTAACCACTCGCTCATCAATTTGAACAGAGCACGCAAACACAATAGATGTCGGGCACAACACATCCCCCGAAGGCAAAACAACATTGAACTGGAGGGGAAGAACATAAAGAACTATACCCAAAGATCTCAAAAATAGTTCAGACATAAAAGAATGAGTAGCACCTGTATCAATCAATGTCGTAGCAACTCTGCCTGAAATTAAAATAGTGCTAGAGATCACAGAAGAATCATGATTTATACCTTCCTTCGTCATGGTAAAGATGCGACCCTGCACCTTCTCTTTACTCGCTCCTCTTGGACAGTCTTTGGCAATATGGCCTGCAGTGCCACATCGATAGCAAGTATGAGTACCAAATCTGCACTCTCCCTGATGATGTCTACTGCACTTGGGACACAAAGGCTTCTCGGGATCAAATGGAACTGTCGGTGGTTTAGGACTCGGCTCTATCTCGCCTTTCCCCTTGAAACGATCCTTTCATCTTTGACTTGAACCCTGGCCTCTCTGAGCAATGGCCTGCTGTCTCGCTTATCTTTCTCTAGCAATATCTTTCTCATCTTGCTCGGCCAACAAAGCCTTAGCCACAATCTCTTTGAATGTCACAGCCTTCCACATGTTGATGTCCCTCCGGATCTCTGCTCGAAGGCCTCTAATGAAATGAGCACCTTTATCTTTGTCGTTGGAGGCAATGTACGGGGCAAAGAGACAGCCCTCCTTGAATTTCAGAATATACTCATCAACATTCATACCTCCCTGTCGAAGCTCCAAGAACTCAGCCACCTTCCTAGCTCGAAGTGCGTCTGGGAAGTACTTGTCATAAAACAGATCAGTGAACTCTTGCCACTTCAATGTTGGAACGTCCACACTAACCTTAGTAGCATTCCACCAAATACGTGCAGCTTGGAGTAACAAGAACACTGCACAATTGATTCTGTCCTTATCTTCGTAGTTGAGATTATCAAAAATAGCCTCAAGTTCCTTGATCCATTCTACGGCCATCAACGGATCAGTGCTTTCTGCAAATTCCGGTGGATCCATCCTCTTGAAAGCAGTAAAGATGCCATCAGTTCCAACTGCTTGGGCCACTTGGCCTCTACCCTGTCCTCTACCTTGGCCTGTACCTTGCATACGCAGCAACTGCTGGATCTGCTCACTATGGACCTTGGCTTGCTCTTTCAACAACTTGTCGAACTCATCGACAACTCTAGAGGAAAAACTATCCTCACCCTCTACAGCTTTCCTCTTAGGAGGCATAACTCCTACAATGTGCTCACACAAAACAAATCAATAGATAACAATGAATATATGTAGAAGAAGACATACCCGGACAGTTGAAAGTAGACGAAGTCATATGCATTGGTCCGAAGAACGGTGCTCTGATACCACTAAATGTGACACCTCTGACCGGTTTTAATAAAATAACAGCGGAATTTAATAAATAATCAAAAGTATACACATGATCAATAAAATGATACATCAAAAAGCAAAATATCATTCTTGTGATCATGTCCAAAATGCTTGCCAAAGATCTTCTTCCTATCATATTGATATGCATATGACTCCGGCCCACAATCAACGTCCCGGCCCGTCGCTCTTATCTGCATCACATGAAATAACTGAAATGAGTATAAAACTCAGCAAGTGGAACTCTTACATAACAATGCACATATCATACTCTGAAAACATAGCTTTGAAATCAATAAATACCATCAACTCTTAAACATGAATAACATAGCAATATAACAATAAGATGGTATTTCTCTTTTCTCTGTTGGATTGATATCTATATAGTATCTCTGTCTCTGTACCTATATCCCATCAATATAAATCGATAACTCTGAGGGATATAAGCCTATGGTCGTTGATCAACTAATTGCATGCAATCTCTGACTACGTATCTATCAATCCATAAATCATTTTGAACTCTCTCTTTGGCATTTAAACAAACACTTTGCATACTCTATTCTTTTTTATTCTCTTTTTCACAATTGAGGCATTCAATTGCCTCTAATATACAATCAAGTATATCAATACATAATATGGATCAAATGGAAGGGAATAACATATTAAAACCTTTGAAACACAATACATATAATATCATGTGAGCACAAGAATGAAATTCCAATTACAACCAACAAGAAAACCTTCAACTAATCTCTTGGTTGAATTCCTACAACAATAAACCATATTTAACACCATCAATAACCCAATAATCCAACAATCAAACCATTTAATCCAAACACCAACACAATCAACAAACCCAACAATTCTCCCAACACCAAACCAAGAATAAATCATACGAAAAGCTTACCTTAACTTCCTTGATCCCAAAATAATCTAAATATCACCACAAAACACCAACAACAAGCTTGGATCAAAGAAAGTAAGAGAAGAAAGGAAGAAACCCTAGCATCCCCAAGAGCTGAAAATCGAGAATGGGGGAAAGAAATGAGGGAAATAAGACCAACTCTTGCATTTAAACACTTAAAATCCGAAAACACTATTTCACTATTCATCGACCGCGGGTGCGCTCGAACATACACCGCTGGTGCGGTGTGCCCTCGGCAACACAACCAAAAATCTGAAAATGTCGACCGCGGGTGCGGGACAAAACTTACCGCGGGTGCGGTACCACTTACACCGCGGGTGCGGTGTCTGTTCGGCAAACCAACTTAAAATCTTGCAATAAAGACCGCGGGTGCGCTTCTCAAGATACCGCGGGTGCGGTCTGGTCTCGGCCAAAACAAACTCTTTTGCAACTAAAATCGAATCGCAACGCTGAAACAATACAACTACCATCGACTAACAACGACAATACCACGAAACAATAATAACCAACAATACTAAAACCCAAACATAACTCTTAACATCACACTAAACTAAATTTTAACCAATTAATCAATAATCATACGAAAACTTAAATTGTACCGTACACCAGGCTTGGCTATTACAATCTCTCCTCCTTAAGGGAATTTCGTACTCGAAATTGACGTCACTGCGCAAACAACTCAGGATACTTCTCTTTCATCTCATCCTCTGGTTCCCACGTGGCCTCTTCTATAAAATGATTCCTCCAAAGGAATTTAACAATGCCGATCTCTTTGTTTCTCAACACTCTAACTTTGCGATCCAAAATCTGGACTGGAATCTCTTGATAAGTCAAATTTGACGTCAAATCCAATGGCTCGTGGCGAAGAACATGGGAAGGATTCGCTATATACTTCCTGAGCATGGAAACATGAAAAACATTGTGAACTCTATCAAGATCTGGCAGTAGTTCTAACCTGTAAACTCGATCACCAACTCTGTCCAAAATCTCAAATGGGCCAATAAATCTCGGACTCAACTTTCCCTTCTTGTCAAATCACATCACACCCTTGAGAGGTGCTATCTTCAAGAACACATGGTCGCCAACCTTAAACTGCAACGGCCTACGACGCACATCAGCATAACTCTTCTGTCTCGACTGTGCTGTCTTCATCCTCTCTCGAATAACAGCAACAACATCAGCTGTCTGTTGGACCAACTCTGGACCCAACATCTTCCTCTCACCAACCTCGTCCCAATACAAGGGCGATCTACACTTCCTGCCATAAAGTGCTTCTTAAGGTGCCATGCCAATCGTCGCTTGGTAGCTATTATTGTACGTGAACTCAACCAGAGGCAATTTGGAATCTCAGCTACCAGGATAATCGATAATACAAGCTCTGAGCATATCCTCTAGAATCTGAATAACTCTCTCTGATTGACCGTCGCTCTGAGGGTGATATGCTGTACTGAATGCTAACCGTGAACCCATACCTCTGTGCAAACTCTTCCAAAACTCCGAAGTAAATCTAGGGTCACGATCAGACACGATCGACACAGGAACACCATGAAGTCTAACAATCTCTGCTATGTACTCTTCGGCATACTGGTTCATGGAATACATCGTCTTGACTGGGAGAAAATGCGCTGACTTGGTCAACCGATCAACAATAAACCAAATAGAGTTAAAATGTCCCAGCAGGTCTCTGCGTTCTGGGAAGACCAGTCACGAAATCCATCGTAATATGCTCCCATTTCCATTGAGGAATCAGAAATGACAACAATGTCCCAGCAGGTCTCTGGTGCTCAATCTTCACCTGCTGACAAGTTAGGCACTGAGAAATAAACATGGCAATATCTTTCTTCATACCTGGCCACCAATAGAGTCTACGAAGATCCTGATACATCTTGGTGCTACATGGGTGTATCGAATATGGCGCGGTATGTGCCTCTGTCAAGACGTCTCGCCGAATATCATCACCAACAAGAATACATATACGTCCTCTGAATGTCACCAAACCATCTCCATTCAACCCAAACTCTGAATTACCTCTCTCCTCTGCTCTGGCTCTCAAACAAGACAACAGCCGGATAACTCCGGTGAGATATAAATATCCCAGTATAAACAATGTATCAATGCAATCATATAAAACATATATAAGAGCATAAACAAACAATAAAACATGTATCCAATCTGACTACATGAATTAATACAAATCTGTACTTACAACAATGACTCATTTCTAATCTAGGGATCCCGATCTAATTTAGATTTTGGCATGCTGTATCGAATGTCTACAATAGTAGTCGATCTACATCTAAGCTCATCGATACACCGTAAGTCTAGAGTCTTAGCGGTTCTTACAAAGACTCGGCGGTTCTGCCCTAGCTAGGCTGATCTGCCCTAGACTCAAACTCTGGCTCTGCTATAATTCAATAGACTAAACATATCAATCTGATAATCTGCAAATATCAGTGCAATAAAATAAAGTATGTGATTTTGGGAAACTCAAGTCAAACCTAACTCGAGTTGTGCAATCCCGAATCAACATTTATTTATACCTTTATCTTCTCGATCTGACGAAGTCGAAGTCTCGAATTCAAATCTGTTCATACCCAAATCTGGCAATGACAATATCAAATATATTGTATCAATTTATACTCAATTCAAGACCAGTTCTGATCAATACCCAAATCAAAATACAATCTCAATCAATAATAAATTTGATCAAATGTCAATCTGCTGATGTTTCAACGGTATAACAATACAGTCTTGATAACCCCGTCAATTTCAACATCCCAGATATATTATCACAACTCATAATCGATATCAGTACGAATCATACTGTTACAATAACAGATCATAATCTCAAATCTGTGCTATATCAATCATATCAGTTCTAAAAATCATAACAATTATATAAACAGTCTGTTCTTCGATCTGACTTCAATCATATACTGATCTGTATATCCAGAACACATAATAACAATGAAATTTCAATTCATAATCAATAACGACACAAATCTGTTATCGAATCTCAATCAATTCCTTTCGTAAATCATAAAAATTTCATACGGTATCTGTTCTTTGGTCTGGCTTCGATTCTACGATGTCTAGTATATCAGGAACACTATATATGAATCATATCTAATTCTGAAAGCATCATAATTTCAAATCATCACAAAACATAAGAAAACTTACGCCCAGTTGAAGCTCTCGTCGATAGGAATACGGTACCGTACTCGGATTAAAAATCAGACGAGCGGATTATTCGCAAATCGAATTCTAAATTCAAAACTTGAAACCTCCCTCGGTTGCTCCCTTTTTTTCCTCGTTGCTGTCTGAAGAAAGTTTCCAACATATATATATATTGCATGTTCAAGGGCAAATGGCTTCATGTTTGCTTAACACGTCTCGCGCTCGGGCGCGGAAGTTTCTGACCAGATCCTCAACTGAACATCTCCTGGCGCTCGGGCGGTCACAAATTACTGCTCGGGCACCACACTTTCTGTCCAAGAAGTAAAATTGGCGCTCCGGCGGTTCTTTTCTACCGCTCGGGCACGAGATGTTCGGTCTAACATCTTGTCTTATAATGTAACGATGCTCTGCTTCTTCATTTGAGTTCCTATAACCTCAATCCTGTCAATTAATCAACGTCTGATTACAACAATTAAATCTCGGGCATTACATTTCTCCCCCTCTTAGATCTGAGTTCGTCCTCGAACTCACAAGCAATCAAGTGAGATATATCAGAAGAAATGCATAACAGAATCAATCAGAAAACTTACTACCATGAACAATTTTGGAAATCTTTGTTTCATATCAGAATCTGTCTCCCAGATAATTTCTTTGATGCTCTGACGACTTTACTGTACTTTCAATAGCAGAATAGTCTTCGTTCTGAATTATCTGTCTTTCATGGATTTCTAATTTCAATCTGGAATAATACTTCAAGAAATATAATATCATAATATAACACAAAGTAACTCTGATAAAATCAATCTCACAATACTGGTTATACAACATCCGTATATACCAATCAACAGCTCATAACAAATCAACATCATCAGCTGTTATCAAATCTGTTTATCCCGGTCAAGAATATACTCTATCTTCTGCTTCAAATACTACAGTCATCGTCCGACTCTGGCATATTCAGTCTGTTCATTCGAAGCTGGTTTTCATTCTTTTCTGAATCAGCTTCATTTTTTTTTTATCAAATTTCTGCTTTTCTCAAATTCAATCTCAAATATTACCGTAATATCATTCCCATTCAAAGGAAATCCGCAGTACTCACTGTACAATGTCTCATCTGTAGCAATCTTAATACTCATTTGATAGCTATCATTATACAATAATTCATAAAGTGACAATATGTCATATCAACTAGTGCTAGCATCCAGCACTACAGTTCCACAAATATCTTCCAGTATCTGGATAGTACGCTCTGACTATCTGTCAGTCTATGGATAATATGTGAAAGAGCTCATGGTATATTCTGCCATAAGTACAAAATCAATCAAAATTCACAATCTGATATAATCTATTTCAACATTCTAGTCAATCTGACCATTTCTTTGACATCGATCTTTGTCCTCTGGTCATGTTTGTACGTCATCTTGTACAAACTAATAAATATAGATTGAACAATCTGTCAATCACAATCATATCATATCACAATCTGGAAAGTATTGCAGTAATCTCTTTACGACATTCATCGAAATATACTACCCATGTTTAGTCAGAAATATACAAATTCTGTAATAAATCTTCTGATTTCTATCTTTTTATCTTTATTTATTGGCAATTCAGACATTTTAGTACAATTCCTGCCAACATTTCAGTACAAATCCTATCACAACTGATTTAATCTGTCCATATCAAAACTGTCTGTCCGAATATTATACATTCTCAGTCATCAAAATGAAAACTGAATCCATTACTGTGTGTTTCTGACACTATCTGTGATTTCAAATTCAAACTATTTGATACAAACAAATCAGTTAATAATATAATTAAAGAAAAATACCTACCTGGTATTAGGTTCTGACTATCGATATCAAATTCTGTTGTACAATTCTGAAACATTTGACATCACAAGATAATCATTCTCATACAGTAAAAATCACATATCTGTCATTCTGATCGATGCTCTGCTCTGATTATAAATTCTGAACATTCTGGTTAAATCTCTGAACTGCCGTAATTCTCAAATTCAGCTCTGATTCGGTTTGAATAATCTGTATCAAACACTGACTCAGAATAACAGTACTATCAACTCAGATTCAAAATATCAATAATCTATAATGATATAGTGAGTTCAGTAAACTCATAAAACGACAATTTCTGGCAATATTGTCAATTCTCACTAATCAATCACGTTTTCATGTCGTTCTGATCAACTGCTATATATCATCTGCAAATATAATATGCCCCCAAACAATATAAGCTGTCTCAAATACTGTTTTAGAACAATAACACTACTCAAGAAGATACAAAACAACAATCGTATAAAATAATCTACCAATTCAGACCAAAAATAAATTTCTGATATTTCTGACATTTCTGATATTTCTGAAATTTCTGCTATCGATATCATTCTCAGTCACTGATCATGATATCCACTGTGTTAAAATTAATCGGTATACTAACTTCAGATATCGCATATTCTGAATACAATCTGTTTCAAGCAGGATTCATATCTGAATAATTTCTGTATACAATAATCACAGTTCTCAGAATATTCAATACAATCTTCAGATATTCGATTCAATCAATCAGATGCTGCAAATATATCAAAATATCATAGATACAACGAGCATGAAATCATCAGAATATCTCTGAAAATTCTGAAACATGCCAAAGAGAACCATTGAATCAGATGTAAATCCTGGTCGGTACTCTTCTACTGATCTTTCAATTCTTTCAACTTACTCTGTATCATTCTGAACGTTCAATATCATTATGTACTGAATTCTAATAAAATAAACAGTATCTGGTATCGATTCACTTCTGAAATTTATCTTTCTAATACAAGGCAAATCTGAAATCTTATCTGGGCGAACATCAGCCAACTCGTACATCACTGGCAAATCTGCCAATATTAGGATCGAATTCAGTACATCTACTGAATACATAAGGATACCATCTGCTCCTTTCTATAACAATCGAGTCATAGACAATACAAATATCAAAGGAATTCTAAATCTAGAATCCTTACCGTGGTATCTCTACTCATCAGCCATCTCTGGTCTGAATCTTACCATCTCTTGGCCAAATTCTACAATATCTTTGTACTTGATCATCAGTTCAATGTCAATAATGCAATCAAATCGGACAACACAAGTACATCATAATCTAACTCGATCTCATTCTCCTCTTACTCTAGTATACACTATTTCACAGAAATAGCTGATATCAATCTTTCTTTCCCAAAAAGTAAGGGAATCAATACTACACTACAAACAGACTCAGCAGATACAGTATATCTCAATGCAATTCATTCAAAGATAATCATAAGGAATGCATTAGTATATATCAATACATATGGAATATAATCATAAAAGAACAGTACCTGCCACTATATCATCAAGTGCCTCTTGGGTCTGTTCCTCGATCAATACCACCAGATGGTCCTGATCCCTGAAATCTTCGGGAATCTCTCTGTGGACAAACTCTAGCAAATTGTCCCCGCTGTTTGCAGATATTGCAAATACCAGTTACTCCATGGCATTGCTCTGTAGGATGTCTTCCTCCACAAGTTCTGCAATGCACTACAATGTAACTCGAGCTAGAACCACTAGAGCTAGATGACCTTCTCCCTAACTTCTTGAACTGCTTCTTTCGGGCTTGTAACGGTTCTTTCGTCCCACTACTGCTACTGCCCATCTCAACTCTGTGGGGCAGTTGTTGTGAACTCAATACTGGAAGAACATACGATGCTCTCTTTTGTCCTATCAGAACTTTTTCTGCTCTTTTGGCTCTGTTCAAGGTATCAGCAAAATTAATCGGTCGTTTCACATTCACCAACGTACGTATCTCCAGATTCAATCCCTGAATGAACTGACTAGATATAGCTTCATCATTTCTAACCACAAGAGGAGCAAAACGTAGTAAAGTAGAGAACTGGGCCAAATACTCATCAATACTCAACTGACCCTGTCTCAAGTTTGCAAACTCTGCGCATTTGTCCTGTCTGTATGATACGGGGAAAAATCGTTGATAAAATTCAACCTTAAAATTTTTCCACGAAATTACTGAACTGCGCTGTTCTAGGGCTTCTTTGGTTACCAGCCACCAACTTCTTGCAGCTTCCTGTAACTGATGCCCAATCAACTTAACTCTCCACTCATCTGTGAAATCAAGAAATTCGAATGGCATTTCTATGTCTTCAAGCCAATTCTCACAATCTACCGGCGTCTCATTACCCTGCAGAATCGGCGGTTGAAATGACTGAAACCTCTTCCACTGTATTTCCATTTGATTCTCTGATATATCTATCTGTTCAGTCGAAGTACTACCCCTTTCTGGAATTCTCCGTGGAGGTATATCTGCTTATCAAACATTAGTACCCAAATACTACAAATCTGTTCCAATCTTTCTCTGATCATCTTACTGCTGATCAAGAATCAAATCTGATTCATACTCAATAATACATAATACCAATTCAACTCAGATAATTAGATAACATGTATTTTAAAGCAGTAAAAACATAATCTCATGCTAGCATACTCAATGTCAATCAAAATTAAAATAAATCTCATTCTAGCAATCACATGCAAGGAAAGAAAACTCAATTTACCCCGCTCATTCTCTTCTATCTCAGTCTAAAGGATCCATCGCTCTGATACCACCTGTTGTGAGGACCCGGACGCTAATCATCTTCTTAATCGTCATTGGGACTAATTCAATCAGTTAGAATAAACAGGGTCTAATTTTTTTTTTATGCGGAAGGTAATAGAATCATTTTATTATACAAACCAGTATAATAATAAAAATCTTGTACAACATGCATCTAGTTCAAACTAAGGTTCAACTACTACAATCAAGTAATGAAACCTTTCTATATCCAAGTCCGGAATCACCACTCTAATCTCGATCTCTCATCATCTTTTTGACCCTGATCCTATCCCACCTGTTGTCATGCACACATACAAACAAGACAACAGCCGGATAACTCCGGTGAGATATAAATATCCCAGTATAAACAATGTATCAATGCAATCATATAAAACATATATAAGAGCATAAACAAACTATAAAACATGTATCCAATCTGACTACATGAATTAATAAAAATCTGTACTTACAACAATGACTCATTTCTAATCTAGGGATCCCGATCTAATTTAGACTTTGGCATGCTGTATCGAATGTCTACAATAGAAGTCGATCTACATCTAAGCTCATCGATACACTGTAAGTCTAGAGTCTTAGCAGTTCTGACAAAGACTTGGCGATTCTGCCCTAGCTAGGCTGATCTGCCCTAGACTCAAACTCTGGCTCTGCTATAATTCAATAGACTAAACATATCAATCTGATAATCTGCAAATATCAATGCAATAAATTAAAGTATGTGATTTTGGAAACTCAAGTCAAACCTAACTCGAGTTGTGCAATCCCGAATCAACATTTAATTATACCTTTATCTTCTCGATCTGACGAAGTCGAAGTCTCGAATTCAAATCTGTCCATACCCAAATCTGGCAATGATAATATCAAATAAATTGTATCAATGTATACTAAATTCAAGACCTGTTCTGATCAATACCCAAATCAAAATACAATCTCAATCAATAATAAATTTGATCATATGTCAATCTGCTGATGTTTCAACGGTATAACAATACAGTCTTGTTAACCCCGTCAATTTCAACATCCTAGATATAAAACCACAACTCATAACCGATATCAGTACGAATCATACTGTTACAATAACATATCATAATCTAAGATATGTGCTATCTCAATCATATCAGTTCTAAAAATCATAACAATTATATAAACAGTATGTTCTTCGATCTGACTTCAATCATATACTGATCTGTATATCCAGAACACATAATTACAATGAAATCTCAATTCATAATCAATAACGACACAAATCTGATATCGAATCTCAATCAATTCCTTTCGTAAATCTTAACAATTTCATACGGTATCTGTTCTTTGGTCTGGCTTCGATTCTACGATGTCTAGTATATCAGGAACATTATATATGAATCATATCTAATTCTGAAAGCATCATAATTTCAAATCATCAAAAAAAATAAGAAAACTTACGCCCAGTTGAAGCTCTCGTCGATAGGAATACGGTACCGTACTCGGATTCAAAATCAGACGGGCGGATTATTCGCAAATCGAATTCTAAATTCAAAACTTGAAACCTCCCTCGGTCGCTCCATTTCTTTCCTCGTTGCTGTCTGAAGAATATATATATATATATATATATATATATATATATATATATATATATATATATATATATATATATATATATATATATATATATATATATTGCATGTTCAAGGGCAAATGGCTTCATGTTTGCTTAACACGTCTCGCGCTCGGGCGGTCATAAATTACCGCTCGGGCACGGAAATTTCTGTCCAGATCCTCAACGGAACATCTCCTAGCGCTTGGGTGCCACACTTTCTGTCCAAGAAGTAAAATTGGCGCTCGGGCTGTTCTTTTCTACCGCTCGGGCGCGAGATGTTCGGTCTAACATCTTGTCTTATAATGTAACGATGCCCTGCTTCTTCATTTGAGTTCCTATAACCTCAATCCTGTCAATTAATCAACGTCTGATTACAAAAATTAAATCTCGGGTATTGCAAAACCTATTAAACAAGGGAAGATAAGAGTTTAATTAGAAGTAAACTCTATTTAAACATTGATACCATATCTCATCAAATTATTAACATAAATATAATATCTCAATAGGTAAACAATATGTTTAAATATATTTGCTTCAATTATCTCATTATCTTAAGAAAGAAAAAATCACATAATATTATCATAATTAAATTAAATTAGTTCGAAAGGATATAGTTAGGGAAATAATTTAATTCTATAATTCTATCAAACTCGACAATATTATTTCCCTTCAGTTAAGAAAGAAGAGAATACCGAAATATACCTTTATGTGGGCTACTCAAGCCTAAGAGTAAACTACAAATTAGAGACTTAATTTGGTGTATCTTCTGGAAATTTTTCTCGAATGTACAATGTGGAAGCCATTAGGAGAGAATAGATTCAAAAGTAATCCTCAACTTTTAAAAATATGTTATTCTTATCGATGGTTGATCTGACTCTGACACGTGCTCAATTAAGTCCATTCAAATCTTACACAGGAATACATGGATAGACTACTTTACATCTTTTCTAAGAGCTGAAGTAAACACACAACAAATTGCTCATCGATCGCAATGAGGTAAGCTATTTTTTAATTTTCACTGTAGTATAATGTGGTCCATTATCATGCGAGTACCAATCAAGCTAACAAGGACATGACACTTGAACATGAAATAAGTCCACTAAGTTTGCCATATAATTCAATGCAACACGAAATTCAACATGCTAATCATGTTGGTGCATCGTATTCTCGCACCCAAGACGCAGCGGAAGTTTAAAATTTTGTTCTTGGGCGTCGTGTGTTTAAAATATTCATAGGGCGTTTAGAATTATACCTTCACGTATTAAACGTGGGACACCAAACTATTCCGGTTTTTAAGCGGATATAGCCCTTCTTGTAAATCCCTACGAACGGCTCTTCTCCTTTGATCGCCTAATTAGGTCCACGATCAGAAACTCTGTTCCTCGCTTGGATTGCACTAGAAATCACAAACGATTTGTGCGTTGAGACTGTAGCCTCCGAATTTCCAAAATCCGGTGATGGTGTTGCGTCGTCGGCGCAGTGGTGGAAGAAAATCACTTGGCCAAAAACTTTCCCAACCCCTTTAAAGTTTGGCCGTGAGTTCTCCATCAAAATATGGGGAGATTTTGTTAATTGATTCTTAATCAATTATTATGGATTCACAATCCATAATTAAGCAAATCAAATATATGCTTTTAACCAAAATCTTCTTCCAAATATCAATGAAGTGGCCGTGTGGTTTTATTGGAGAATGGAAGGAATTTTTCATGTGCTTTTGTGTGAAAAATTTCATTAACAATCAATGAACCCTAATGGTGTATTTATAGAGTAAAACTCCAAATCTAATTAGGAGTCCCTCTCCCACAAGGACTCTATTAATTTCATTATATTTAAACTCTCATATAATTAATATATAATGTATTTATTAACCTTTAATAATACATGATATAATAATATTATATACACATATTTTATATCACCATATAAAATATATACATGTATATTAATTAAATTAAATAACCATTTTTTAATTAATAAATTAACTCATTGGTTAATTTAATTCTAGACTCCTCTAGAACATATATGAGAATTTGTGCATGTTAGTAGTCACCACTACTAGCACAATCATTTAATTAGTAAATTCCAAATTCACTAAAAAATTGATTCCGAACTCATTATAATCCCGATCGACGATCCGAGAGCGCCGATGTACCCATGATACAAATCTTGTTCATATAATGAAAATCGAAAATTTCGAAGATCAAAATTTTCATTTGCCAAATTTAGAAATTACCATATATGGCAGTTACCATATTTGGCAGCTGCCAGTTTTAGTGAACTCCTTCACAAAACAGGCAGTTCCACTCTCCTTCCTTATTTAGCAATCATGCTAACTTCCACTTCTCCCATCCTATGGAATCAGCTCATAAACTCCTTTATAAGCTTCATGTTTGATCTCCATCAAACTATAGTCGCCAAATTCCAACTCCTTGAATTTTGACTATCTCAACGGGAACACAGAATCCGATACTTGTGTGACCCTCAATGGTTCAGGGATACAGCTAGCCGTGGGTTCACATCTCCATGTGATTCAGAATAACATTTATTCTTATTCGGGCTTACCCTAGTTAGCCCCATTCTTTTCATCAACACCTTGATCAAGAATGCCAGAACTCATTTCTGATTGCACCCATCGGATCATGGTAAGAGCGTCTAGTAGCATCGCCCCATGATCCCCTAGGTATCACTGATAGTGCCTGCAAGAACCTTTAGTCATGGTTAGCGTACAGTACGGTCCCTTCAACAGATATATCCCGATCGAATCTGCAACCATTGGTGTATCGAGAGTTGCATATGAATTCGATAACGATGCGATTTATCTTTGAGTATTAATAGTGGCATGGCATGTGCAACTAGGAAAAACACCTTTCCCTAAAGCACATTTCTTGCTCTGGCCAGAGACTCCTTGCACTATTAACTCATCAGATCACATAGGACATCTTCCCCCGTAGGCGAACGGTGAATCCCCGACTACAATGCATTTGCTCCTACGTATTTCGAAACTACACCCAACCTCGCCACCTGATGACCCTCGATGGAGTCGGTAAACGGATCAAAGTGCATGCTAGTACGTATAGCCTCTACATTGTCTCGGGTCAAAGGACTAATGGTGTACAACCATAACTGCGGACTATTCCACTCGATAAGTGGGAACCACTTGGATAATCCGAGGGAGGGTTATTCAGTGCATCATCATATGATCACCCATCTGTGTGAATGGACATCTCTATGCCCTTACCAATGAAACATGGTGTTTACTTCACAGATGCTAGTCTCGAGCTCGAGCGACCTTTATCCTTGTTTTAGGTGGCTGAATCGACTAGGAACCTGTTTAGAATATACGGTACGCTTCCTAATGAGTTTCATGATCTTACGTTGGGACGCAGACCTCATGGTACCTATTGTATATTCAAGAACTTTATCTATGCAGCTTGCATGGGTATACAGATAAAGTATAATGTCATAATCGAATAAAATCGTAAAATATTATTAAAATAAAGATTGTTTTACATTAGAGTCAATAAAGCCCAAGCCATAAGTTGGCTTGCCGGGCACCTACTCTAACAAATCAATGCACCATCATTTTTGTCTATTTAATATAAACTAGGAAATATAACTTGCATTGTAATTGGTATGTCGATTATTATTACCCAAAATAATTATGCCTAGTAGACTTTAACTTAATTCATATAATGAAAAATTATGTATAAGATAATTTCGATGGTGATATTCAGTCAATCAAAATAATAAATGTTTAAAAAATATGTAAACGAACATTTATTAATACATAAATTGTAATTTAGGACATAAATAAAGAACAATGAAAAAGCATATTACAATAATTGATGACGAGTTCAAATGTTTTTTTTGCTTGATATTCACAGCTGACATCTTTTGTGCATCATTTTTAGTTTTGACTCATCTCTTTCTTTTTGTAAAAGAAGAAATCTTGTCATCATTTTCAATCAGGATTTGTGTACTTCCTTTGGTGATGTTAATTTGTTTTGTTGGCTTCGAGACTTGGACGTAGGGCTTTGTTTGGTGTTTTTCGTTTTAAGGTAGCATTTTTGTCATCATCTTCAATCTTAATTTGTGCATTTGCATTGTCATATTTCATATTTCGAGTCTCTATTATTTTCTTGCTCTAAGGTTTGGTGGCTTCAACTTATTTTATTACACTCTTACTTTCGTCGATTTTGTTGAATTACATGATTTGTTGAGCTTTTCAAGGGCTTCTGAAATCCGTCAAATACAATAGAATAAGTTGCATTGTTGGTCTGTGCCATTTCGTAAATTTAAAAAGAAAGTTTTATATTCATTTTCTAGCATTTCAAGGGCGGTGAAGTACTTCCATTATGCACAAAGCAAAAAACATGTTAGTTTTAGAGTTTTAATCCTTACGTGCAATTGGTAGTAATGTGGTTTGAACTAATCTCGTCAACTGACTTAATATAATCTTTAATAGGACGAGCCAACCGACAAAAACAATAGTCACGCTTTCAAACATTGTAATTATTGCCTTCTCATTATCTTTTCCGGCATTTATCTTCACACGATATCCGTGCATATGGCAGTTGTTGGATCTCGTTTTTCTACACGCCCAAACGCAGCGGAAGTTTAAAATTTTTTATTTATTTTGACGATCAAAATATGTTTGGGCGCTCGTATGATTTAAATCAAAACATTCATAGGGTGTTAGAATCGTTATACCTTTGGTGAATTAATCACTGGACACCAACCGATCCGGTATAACAGATCTGGCTCTTGATGAATCCCTACGAACTCTCTTCAAGAGGCTCCTTCCGTTTCCTCTAATCAGGTCCACGACTGAATTGTTTGATCCTCTTCCAAATTGCACTAGAAAATTTGGAAGAACTTTTACGTTGAGATCAAATATTTGTTAGAGGAATCAAATTCCTTTTCTTGAAAAATGGCCTAAATAATTTTGGAGAGTTTTTATGCCATTCACGTGGATGGCTATCTCCAAAAGATGGGTGGAGGCTAGGTCAATCTATATTTTATATTAAAAACAATAATCTTGACCTAAATTCCATAATTAACTTTAATGGGCTTGATTAATCAATTGGGCTAGTCCAACTAGTTTAATTAATTAATCAAGGTCCATTAATAACTTTAATTATTTAATATGTTGGACTTGTACTCCTACAAGCCCATTAAACATACTCTCAATATATTTAATTTAATATTTAATAAACTCAACCTTTAAACTTAATAAATTAAATATATTATAAATTCAACATTTGAATTTAATATTACAAATTCAACTCCTTGAATTTACCACCTCCAAAATTTAATATTTAATAAACTCAACTTTTGAGTTTAATAAATTAAATCATCAAAATTTTATAAATTCAAATCCTTGAATTTATTCTCTCCAAATTTCATAAATTCAACTTCTTGAATTTACTAACCCATAAATTCAACTCCTTGAATTTATTTTCTCAAAATTTAATTATCATAAATTCAACTCCTTGAATTTACTATATCATAATATAAATTCAACTCTTTGAATTATTATCTCAACGGGAACAAACGATCCAGTGCTTGTGTGACCCTCAATGGTTCAGGGATACAGCTAGCCGTGGGTTCACAACTCTTTGTGATTCAGGACAGAATCCTTTATTCGGGCTTACCCTAGTAAGCCACATTCTTTCTATCAACACCTTGATCAAGAATGTCAGAACTCATTTCTGATTGCACCCATCGGATCATGGTAAGAGCGTCTAGTAGCATCGCCCCATGATCCCCTAGGTATCACTGATAGTGCCTGCAAGAACCAGTCGATTATGATTAATGTACAGTACGATCCCTTCATCTCATATATCCCGATCGAATCTGCAACTATTGGTTCATCGAGGGTTGCATATTAATTCGATAACTATGTGATAACTATAATAGTGGCATCGCGTGTACTATTTGAGAACTCCTTCTCTAACGTACATCTCATACTCTGGCCAGAGATTCCGTGCACTATTATTTCATCAGATCACACAGGATATCCACACCCGTAGTGAGCGGTGAATCCCCGACTACAATGCACTGGCTCCTATATGTGTCGCAACTGTACCCAACCTCGCCACCTGATGACTCTCCTGGAGCCGGTAAACGAGTCAAAGCACAGCCCTAGCATATAGAGCCTCAGTGTTGTCCCGGGTCGTAAGGACTAATGGTGTACAATCATAATCACGGACTTATCCTCTCGATGAATGATAACCACTTGGAAAGTCCGAGGGAGGGTTGTTCGGTATAATCATCATATGACTACCCATCTGCATGTTTGGACATCACTATGCCCTTACCAAGAAACGCAGTACACAACATCACAGATGCTAGTCTCGAGCTCAAGCGGCCTTTATCCCTGTTTTAGGCGGCTGAATCGACTAGGAACGAATTTAGAATATGCAGTGTTTACAAATGAGTTTCAACATCGAATTACGATTCATTTGTATTAAAGCATAATCAAGGACTTTATCTATGCTGTTTGCATGGGTATACAGATAAATTATAACAAGACCATAAAAAGTTAAATTATATTAAAATAAAGATTGTATGTTTCACTTGAGTCAATAAATTCCCTAGCCAACCGTTGGCTTGCAGAGCATCTACTCTAACAGCAGTATGTTAAAAAAAATAAAAATCTATGCTAATTTTTCATGAATACAAAAAATTCCTGACAGATTTTATACATTGGCAGTGCAGGTGCCAGTGCTTCAACAAGTATATGAACAAATTTGCTACAAGTTTTCGCATCTTTTGTTTTAATAATAACCCTCGAACAATTGTTACAAGCTTCGTACCAAGTCGATCTATTTTCAATTTCAAGTATATACCCATTGAAAGATTAGTACGTGTTCTAGTTCATTAAAACATAAGATCGATGCATTTGATATACGGAAAAAACTAGTGTTTTGGATAATTAGGAGAAACAATTACTGCAATAAAGGGAAAAAATTGTACACTTTTTCTCTGACCTCAATTAAATTTTTGTGTTCATTGATCAATTGTATGATGGTGATTTCTTTAGAACATTCATTTTCGTATCCAACAACAAATAATTGAGATTATGATTTTTAAAATCAGAGTTCAACCTGTTTGACAAAACCAATATGACCACAAGTCCATTGACCGTCGCCTACATCACACACCAGAGTAGGTAAAATCCACAAGTCAACTTATCAAAACAATTTTATGAAGCTCAAAACAAATAATCCATTCTGTAATCAAGTGTCTACCCGTCACAATATCTGAAAAACTACTAAAATTATTTCATATGTAATTTGCATATAGTCATTGTCTTGATAAAACAAACCAAAATTTCTGCACAAACAATTCCTCTACCTTCCATTTCAGAATATATGTTTCAGATTGTTCGTGCACTAGCTTCGGCTACTCATTAGAGAAAATGCATTATTCTGTGTAGCAACACTTTAACATTCTCAATTTCAGAAATTTCGGATCTCATTAACATTGGTTACAAACTACTATATCATAAAGAAAGGTTTTTTAAAAGTACAACAACGATATGCTTGTCCGGTCATTTTCAAGGTTATTTAATTCGTAGTCTTGGCTCCAATTTCCAATCTCAGTCATAAGGATCTATCCTATATCAAATATCCCTAGATTGCAATGGTTCAAAAATTCATCTTGTATTAGAACTACCAAACAAATTATATGAATCACAATACATTTGAGTTGACAGTGTAGCACAAATATTTGTATCGGAATTTCAGGTGAAATACAGGACAAATATTCACTTCTAGAGTTACAAACATAATCTTTTTAGTACTAATTGATGTCCAGATCATCCACATGCTACCCAGCTATTGTACTTCCACGCTCATGTTTATCTTTAACATAATAAACGAAAGCACATGCCGGAACATATTTATTCATCTTTTCCACAAGAATGAGAACAAATCATAATGGCAATATAGTCATACAAATGTAATAGAACCTTACAAGCTGTATATCCTGTACTGAAACTCTTCTTACATCTCCATTAGACATCTTGGAAGTTCGCCGATACAATGAAATTGGGAAGCCTGTATATCATGTCACAACAGCTCCGCCACAGAGTAATATAACTTTGAATTTGTTTATCGATCAAAATGTGCAATCTATTAAGCCTGGAACCATTGTTCAAGATGTTAGGAGATTCAAGTACAGTAAACCTATGAAAATAACATGGTAACAAGGGGCAATCACAATAAACAATGCATGAGCGGATGGTCCCGTGAGCTCGAGCTTGTGCCTTGTAGGATAAATGATAAACAACATAGTGTCAATCAAGTGTATAATAGCTTAAAAATCTTGGTATGCAAACCTTTTATATTCTATTATGTCGGTAATGTGTACTCGTGTTTTTGCTCATGTCGTCCAATCATACTCCTCGGACATCAATTCCAAACATATGTATCTCGACATCCAGCGTACATATGAAGGAGTATTTTAAAGTATAACTTTATTATTGGTCATCATCCACATAAACTAGATCTTTAAAAAAAAACTAATTTTTACCAAAATATCAAGACTGTTGGAAATCCTGGCTAATTATTGTTGCGGTAAGAATGTAGGACTTAGCGAATTCCAACAAAGCAACGATCATCTGGTTCTAACTAATTCCTAGCGCATGCCACAATTTTATCGGGGTATATTATTGCAAGAACGATGAAAGGAAAATGAAGATTTCATTACTAAAAAGCCCGAAGGCAGGAACTACAAAAAAAAAGAATACATTCTTATTCTATGTCCATTTGCCCGGACCCTGGCTAATCTTCTTCATCTTCGGAGTCTTTCTTTTCCTCTTGCCCAGCCTTTGGAGGTGATGCAATGGCTAGCCCGAAGTCTGGGAAGTTAGCCTTATCCTTAGTCAAGAGCTCGGCCTATTCAAATTGTTTCTGGCATTTGTTGAAGACGGTCTTGAAGAAAGGATAGGCCCGATCCTCGATTGCTGCCTTGAATTCAGGGGAGAGGAAGAAAGATGTTTGAAGTTGTTCCGTGTTGAGCACCGCTTCAGCCAGGGCCTTTTCAGCAGTAGTATCCCAGGAGATCTCCTCGTCCATGCCTTTTGCCAGAGATTTGTTTTTACCCTCAAGGACATGTATGTGTCTTTGAAGGGTCTCCTCCCTGGTGAGGCTCTCATTGGTGGCTTCCCGGGAGATTGAGAGATCTTGGTGGGCCTTATCGAGGTCAGCACACAAGCTATCCACCTCCTCTGCATGAAGGACCCGAGCCTGTGACAATTCCTCTTGAAGCCGCTCTTGGATGTCCTGAAATTGCCAGGCCCAGTTATTGGTAAGGGTGGCTGTGGTGGCTACCTCTTCAAAGGTCGAGATCATCAGCTGTACGTTCTGAACAAAGAAAAGAAGTTAAAAAGAGGAGAAGAAAAGGGAGAGACAGAGACAAGGGAAACAACTTACCGCCAAGATCTTGTTGGAACCCTCGAAAAGTTTTGGAGTGGCCTGGCAACTCTTCAAGTGTGCGTCCTCATCCGGAATGAGGAGTTGTTCGAAAATCTTCAGCACAGTGGCAGTAGCCCTCTCCAGAAATATGTTAGTTCGAGTGGGCTGAGAGGAAATAAGAGGCTCCTGGGGGGGCTCTTGGGTCTGCTGTTGGAGAGGAGGGGTGGTTGATTGGCTTGCCCGGGAGGAACCTTGGCCTCCTGCCTGATCGTCTTTGACCAAAATCAACTCTGGGCTTGTGACAGCCTTTCGCTTCTTCTGCCGAAGGGGGATGTGATCTTCTTCATCCTCCTGGGAGCCAGGCGCCTCCTGCTCTTGCTCAGTATTTGCCCGGGTTGTTTCATTTTCCCGGCCACCGCCTCCTCGGCTGCATGTTTCTTCTTTTCAGCCGCAGTCTTCCGGGCTGCCAGCTTCTTCTCCTTGGCTAGCCGGTCAGCCTCCCACTTCTTTGCAAAGGCTTCTTGCATTGTATCTGCATTTATGAAAAGGCAAGGGTTATTACAAAAGACTGAAAGGGGATCGGTTACGGTGATCGGAAGCGCAACGGAAGTTCAAAAATCGAATTTTTACAAGAAATTTTCGGCACCCCTTAAAATGTGTAGCAAATACAATAAGACACAAAAATGACATTCATAGTGTGTTTAGAATTTTACATATCAATCACAAAGATTGATGTATGGTTCCAACTAAGGTGTACACACCTTAGCTCTTCAATGGTAGAAACTATCTTCAAGCTTCCTTTGAGCACTCCTTGCTCAACTATTAAGCCCACCACTAACTAGGTAGATCCCCTCTTAATTTGCACTAGAAAATTAAGAGGATTTTTCAAAGAGAATTATATTTCTTTCCTCAACACTTGAAGAACAAAAATGGAGAAAAATGAGGAGAGAATTCTACACAATATTTCGGCCAAGACATTGTGAATGAGGGGGAAGGGAGACTTGTCTTGGACTTGCAAAAAGCTAAAGCAAAAGTAGCATGCCAAGCCTTGATATTTGAAAAAGTTGTCTCCAACTCTTCACCTCCCATGCATGCAATATTATATGGTGTTTTTAACAATTAAAAACCATAGACTAAATTTAATTATCTCAAACATTTTGAGACTAATTAAACATTACTTGAATTTACTAAAGTCCACTAGTTAAATAATTTATTTAAATTGAGCTCTACAAGACTCAATATAATTTAATTAATTCAACACTTGAATTAATTTAATTATTTGGACTCTACTAGGTCCACTAGTGTTTAATTAATTCAACACTTGAATTAATTTAATTTAGTCCATTATAATGTTTATGAAAATCACAATTTTCAAATACATTATTCACTTGGCCAACTTTTAATTTAGGAACACATTAATAAATTAAAATTTACATTTCTCTCATAGAAGTCATACTTCTATTTTTCTTTATGCTTATAAACTCATTTATAAGCCGTTCAACACATTGAACTAATTTCTCGTTTATAGAAGTCATACTTCTAATTTTCCCTACGCTTATAAACTCCTTTATAAGCCGTTCAACACATTGAACTATTTCTCTTCTCAACGGGATCTAGAAAGCTAGTACTTGTGTGGCCCTCAATGGTTCATTAATACAACTAGCCGTGGGTTCGCATCTCCATGTGATTCGGACTAAACATGTCCTTATATGAGCATACCCCAATTGCTCCATTCTTACTTATCAACACCTTGATAACAAGAACGTCATAACTCAAGTCTGATAGTACCCAACCAATCATGTTAAACGCCTAGCTGCATCGCTTACATGATTCCTTAGGTATCAAATGATAATGCCTACAAGAACCATTCAATTATGGTTAGCGTACAGTACAGTCCCTTCAACTCATATATCCCGATCTATTCGACAATCATTGGTTTATCGAGAGTTGTCAATGAATCGATACTATGTGTCATGTCGTAGTTGCATCGATGGTGTAATCTATGAAACCCCTTTCATAATTACCACCATAATCTGATCAGAGATTTCAACCTACATACACATGATAACACATAGGATATCCATACCCGAAGGTAAGCAGTGAATCCCCGACTACAATGCATCGACTCCTATATGTTTCGACAGAACACCGAACCTTTCCACCTGATGACCCCATGAGAGTCGGTAAACAAGTCAAAGTGTAATTCTAGCACATAGAGTCTCAATGTTGTCCCTGGTCATAAGGACTAATGATGTACAATCATAAACTAGGACGTTTCCACTCGATAAGTGAGAACCACTTGGAAAGTCCTTTTATGGAGGGTTGTTCAGTGCACTCTACCAGGAGCGCCTATCTGCATGCTCGGACATCACAATGTCCCCTACCAATGAAACATGGTACTCACATCGCAGATACTAGTCTCGAACTCGAGCGGCCTATATCCTTCTTAGCGGCGGCTGAATCGACTAGGAACTGTTTAGAATATACAGTATTCCAAATATGAGTTTCATGATACTCATCATATGAGCATCTCATATTCTTTCTTCTATTTGTATATTCAAGGGCTTAATCTATGCAACTAGCATGGGTATACAGATAAAGATGTGCCAAAATAATAATTTCAAATATTATTAAAATAAAAGTTGCTTATACATAGAGTTTCATTGTGAACATTCGGCCAACACTTGGCTCGACGGACACCTACTCTAACAATCTCCCACTTGCACTAAAGCCAACTACCCATATGCTTCAAACCCATTGATTCGCGATGCATCTCGAATAATTGTCCAGGTAAAGGCTTAGCTAGTGGATCAGCAATGTTATCTGCGGAGCCGACTATGTCAAAAGACACTTCTTCCTCTTTCCACAATCTCTCCGAGGATGTGATACTTTCTCAATACATGTTTGGACTTCTGATGAGACCTAGGCTCCTTTGCTTGAGCTATAGCTCCCGTGTTGTCACACAACACCGGGACAGGAGCAACTCCATTAGGAATGACGTTCAACTCTTAGACGAAATTCGTTATCCAAACAGCCTTCCTTGCTGCATCTGATGCAGCAATGTATTCGGCCTCTGTGCTGGAATCCGCAGTATTGTCTTGCTTGGAACTCTTCCAAGAGACAGCAGCACCATTGAGCATGAATACAAACCCAGAGGTTGACTTCGAGTCATCGATATCGCTTTGGAAGCTAGAGTCGGTATAGCCTTCCAATTTCAGTTCTCCACCCCATAGACCAAGAACAATTTATTGGTCCTTCCCAACTACTTGAGGATGTCTTTCACAGCTTTCCAATGTGGAAGACCAGGGTTCGATTGATATCTACTCACTACACTTAGTGCAAAAGCCACGTCAGGACGTGTAGATATCAACCCATACATGATGCTACCAATCGCAGATGCATAAGGAATGCTTGTCATCGCCGCTATCTCTGCATCGGTCTTGGGAGACATAGTGTAGTAACCCGATTCCTAATTTGAGTTAATTATCAGATTAATTATATTTTCGGTGGGATCGGAAGGACCGAACAAGTTCGGATCGTCCGATGAGTTCGGATCGTCCGAGCCAGGTGTCGGACCGTCCGAGACAGGTGGCTGGACACGTGTAAGGGTTCTGGACACGTGGTAAGGTTCGGATCATCCGATTGGGGTTCGGATCGTCCGAGACAGGTGGCTGTACTCGTGGAAGTCATGCAAGGATCGGATCGTCCGATCAGAGTTCGGACCGTCCGATGTGTGCCGGATCGGAGCTTCCGAAATGGTTCGGATCGTCCGAACATTGGCTATAAATAGAGGCGCGAGGCTTCATTTGTGACTCGCCAATTCAGAGAGTTCCATAGCATTTCAGTCGTTTCTGTGAGATTCTAGTCTTTTTCCGAGGTTCGGGCACTAGCGGGGAGCTGCTGGTCTTGTAGCGGAGCTGTGCTCTAGTTGGGAGCTAGCGGCATCAGTGGGCTAGCGACGGACGAAGGTTTGGAATTGTATCAGTATTATCTCAGGATTATCTAGTTAAGTCTGGTAGATAAGTTTTAGTGATGGTTTTCACTTGATGAATAGGCTTGGACTAGACCTGTTGTCTGGTTATTCCAGTGGATTAGGATTGCTGTGATAGAGGTACGAAAGTACTATCCGAGATATCCTGGTCGAGTATACATTCTTATATGTGTTGCATGATTATGTGGTGCATTGATATATGTCATATGATGCATGCTATTATGTCACGTTTATTACTGCATGTTGCATTTCATGTTGAGCCGTATCTCCTTCGAGATAGCCTTTACTGTTGAGCTGTATCTCTTTCGAGATAAGCTATATATCTTGTGGGGCCGCTCAGCCCTGTCTTGTCTTGTGGACGCATGGACACCGAGAGTACACAGTGGCCGACGGGTCGGGAGGGCTTCGGTGATCCGGGACATTTTAGGTCCACGTCTGTTCTTGCAGTGGATGCAGTGACCCAGAGGTGGTACCGCGCGGCACTATCCACTTGGCGCCTCTAGACTGAGCATTTTGAGATCTTTTGTGACTGCTGTTTCTTGACTACCCTGGTATCATATCATAGCATGTGCATTTCATATAGGTTTGTATACTCATGCTTTTGTACTGGGCGTTCTTATCGCTCACGTCCTCGGTTTTGTTTATCTTGGACACCCCATTTCCACGGGGCAGGCCTCAGGTTGGATGGCTCAGGAGGAGCAGGAGGAGGACATTGAGTAGCTGGTTGGTTTAGTTTTCAGTGTTTTCCATTTGATTTGATATGATTGTAGCAGATACTTTCAGTTAGTTGAGTATTTTGGATTTCGATTGGGTTGTATAAACTATTGTTGTTAACCATATTTCCGCTGTTATCTCTGATTTTTATTAATTAAGTTAATTGCATGCTTAGTTCTCAACTAGTAGGTGATTCTGGAACGGGTCACTACACATAGACTTGGATAGGGACACGCCATGACACATTGGTAGATGTCCTCTCTTGAATCATCCATCGAGAACCGCATCACGATAGTATCAATGTATGTGGACTGGGTGAGACCAAGCAATCTTTTTGATCTATCTCTATAGATCTGTATTCCCAATACAAAAGATGCTTCACGCAAGTCCTGTATCAAGAACTTATTTTCTAACCATATTTTAGTTGATTGCAACATTCCTACATCATTCCCAATGATTATAATGTCATCAACATAAAACACCAGGAATGTCACAACACTCCCACTGACCTTCTTATACACACATGGTTCCTCATGATTCTTATCAAAATCAAACTCTTTGATTGTACTGTCGAATCTGAGGTTCCAACTCCTAGATGCCTGTTTTAGACCATAAACAGATCTATGAAGTTTGCATACCATATGCTCACTTCCGATAGATGTAAACCCTCCAGGTTTGAGACATGTAAATCTCTTCCTTAATATCCCATTAAGAAAGGCTGTCTTGACATCCATCTGCCATATCTCATAGTCATACCATGCAACTATGGCTAGCAATATCCTTATGAACTTGAACATTGCAACTGGACAAAAGGTTTCTTCAAAGTCAACTCCTTGTCTTTGAGTATATCCTTTTGCTACCAATCGCGTCTTGAAGGTCAATACCTTCCCATCCGCCCCAAGTTTCCTCTTGTAAATCCATTTACACCCTATTGGAACAATTCCCTCAGGTGGATCCACGAGATTCCACACTTGGTTCGAATGCATGGAATTCATCTCAGATTCCATTGCTACAAGCCACTTTGGATGAATCGGCATCAGATAATGCTTCCTTGAAGGTCCTTGGATCACATCCATGGATAGGCTCATCATGGCCCTCTTCAAGATGCAGACCATACCTCATAGGTGGTCTCGAGACTCTCTCGGATCTTCTAGGAGCTTGTATCTTCTCTCTTGGCTCTTCGGGTGTGGGTTCTATAATTGTGGGTGTCTCTCGAACCTCTTCCAGTTCTATCATCTCCCCTTTTTTATCCAATAGAAATTTCTTTTCCAAAAAGGTTGCATTCCTAGAAACAAACATATTTGTTCCTTGGGGATGATAGAAATGATATCCAACTGAATTCCTTGGATATCCCACAAAGAAACATAAAATGGATCGACTATCCAATTTATCTCCCACTACCTGCTTCACATAAGCAGGGCACCCCCATATTCTAAGATAAGAATATTTGGGTTGCTTACCCATCCATATCGCATATGGTGTCTGCCTTTAAATGGACATTTAGTGGAATATCTTTCAATTTTAAGTTATAGAGATCGTTTTCAAGTTCTCCAGTACCAATTAAACATTCATTCTTGTGAATGTTGCAAACACCTTTGCTAAATAAACAAGAATATCCATCTTTATCAACATAGAAATGGAAACAATGTTTTTTCACAAAATTAGGTACAAACAAAACATCTCATAAAATTAACTTGAAACTATTGTTCAACAGCAAGTAAACATATCCTATGGCCTTGGCAGCAACTCTTTCTCCATTGCCCACCCTCAAGAAGGTCTCACCTTCCCTAAGCCTCCTACTTCTTCCCATCACCTGTAACTCATTACAGATATGTGAGCCACAACCGGTATCTAATACCCAAGAAGTAGAGTTAATTGAAATGTTTACTTCAATTTAGAACATACCGTATCCAGAACTCTTCTGGGCCAGATATTCCTTGCAATTTCGTCTCCAATGTCCAGCCTTCTTGCAGTGATGACATACATCATCAGTCTTGTCAGTCTTAACTAGTCTGGCTGCCTCAACAGGATTCAGAGATTGTCTCATCAAGGGCACGCTCTTCTTGGGACGTTGGAAAGAACGCCTCTTTCCATTCCCATGTGGATCAATCTTCGTACCAGATGAAGAACCCACATAAAGAACTAACTTCTCTTTCTTGATGGTTGATTCAAACGTAACAAGCATATTCACCAACTCTTCAAGGGTCGGATCCATCTTGTTCATGTTGAAGTTCACCACAAAAGGATCAAATGAGCTAGGCAATGATAACAGCAACACGTCGGTGGTCAAATCCGAAGGCAAGATCAGATCCATGCCAACGAGCTTGTCCACGAGCCCAATCAACTTAAGGCCATGCTCATGGACCGAGGCCCCATCTCGCATGCGCAAAGTGATCAGCTCCTTGACGGTAGCATGCCTAAAAGGCCGTGTTTGCTCACCAAAGAGCTCCTTGAGATGCAAATGAATGTCAGCAGCACTCTTTGCATCCTCAAAATGCCTCTGCAGCTCATCATTCATAGAAGTCAACATATAACACCTGGCTATCAAGTCATGGTCACACCATTCCTTGTAAGCCTGCAATTCCTCAGGAGTGCAGTCAGTCGGAGCCTCAACAGGGGGCGACTCAGTCAGTGTATATGCTACCCTTTCCGAATTCAAGAAGATTTTCAGGTTTCTTAGCCAAGTGAAGTAATTAGGTCCAGTTAATATGTGTTTGTCGAGTATTACGGATATCGGATTGCGAATCGAAGACATTGTCAATTTGTACTGAAAAGTAAAAACAGATAAATGTTGATGACTGACCGACGATTTCGGTTGGGAATAAATCTAGCAAGCGGACTAGGTCAAATTATAATAAATGGATGATGAGTCCAAGTATCGATCCCACAGAGACTAATATTTAATTACTAGAATTTATATCACTTAACTTAAGCTAGACAAAATAAATAAAAAGATGATATGTGGATTATTAATCTAAACTTTAAATAAAATAATTGCAATTAAAAACGATGGATTCAGATATCAAAGGAGGGATTCAAATTCAAATAAATAACTAAGACACACAACGGTACCAAACTCTACTATGTTGACACGTGTTAAAATCCAATTAATTATTTAATTCTTGACAATCACGGTGAAATCCCCAAATTTATTTATTAAACGATTCCTCGAGTTAATAAACCTATTTAAGTCTAACAGTCCAATTATTTCTAATTGAATTTAATTGGATTTAAATGCATTAAATCTTCGTGGAATTTCAGTTTTCACCTAAAACCGCACACTGAAACCGAATACTATTTCTAGTCAGTTTAACCATGTGTTGATGACGTCTTTGTTGCTATATTTAATCAATCATCTTCCGATTCGTGATTAATCAACATACATGTAAATAGTTGATCAGGCTATTAACAAGAAATATTAAACCAACGTCAATCAATAATTAAAATCAAGAAAAATAATATATTGAAAAGAAACTAAATATTAAACAAAGTATTGTTTGGCCCTATCGTGGTCTTTGTCTAAAGAAAATTATTCCATGAATTCAAAAGAAAAGTGAGAACACATATTTAAGTTCATAGAAGAAAACAAAATAAAGAATGAGTGGAAGGAATTCTCAGTGATTTGTAGTGTGTGTGAGGAATTCCTCCATGTTTCTTCTATCTTCTTCCTCCCTGTAGCCTTCTGTTCTACGCTTCCTTCCTCTTTTCCCCTTCTCTGGTGTTCACTTCCGTTCCCTCTCCTTTCTTCTCTGTCCTTCTCTGTCTCTCTCTTCTGCACGCTTCTCTCCTCTCTCTTCCGCGCTGATTTTTTTTCTCTTTTGTTGCGCTTCCCCCTTCTCTGCTCACGTACTCTGCTTTTTATAATTCTTCATGGGCCTAATCCTCCAATTTCTTTTTAAGCCCATCTCAAACTTAACCCTTGTAAATAATATTGTAGATTTTATTTTCAAATATGAGACTCAATCTTTATCAAAACTTCAATAATATCAAGATAATAAAATACAAGAATATTTTATTTCTTTTCCTTTGGTATTTTCTTTCTTTGAAGTCTTGTAGATTTATTTTATTTCCAAATTTAATCATTTTTCCTATTTTATTTAAATCTACAATTATTAATTCAATTAAGCATATGATTAGTGATAAAAAGTCTAGATAAGGACAAATATTATAAAATTAAATCCCTAAAATCTTTGTAAGATTTGGCCTTATCAATCCCCCCACACTTAAGCCTTTGTTCGTCCTCGAACAAATCAGAGAATAAAAATATAATCGAGGAATATTCAATGATTCACCACAAAATTGACACAATCAACACTTTTCAACCTACTAAATTCCGTCATACTCAATCAAAAGATCCCGCCTCAAAAATCATAAAATTCACTTTCATTGCAACTTTAAAACTCAAGCATTCACTAGAAAAGATCAAGATAATGAGACGTGTGTAGTGTGGAAGTCAAAACTCATATTCCTCAAAGATGTTTTAGTTCAAGGAGTGCTCATATTTTTCTGAATTTTTTTTTTTTAAAGAAACTCTCCATAAGCTTGTCTTTCATACCTTTCTCCACTAAATGTTGGAGGAATATGACCCGGTCAGTAGGTCTTTTCAAGCTTATAATGTTAGGCCACGGCTAACGGCTACAATAAAGGTAGGGATATTCAAAATGAGAGAAAATAAACAATTATTCCTTAAGCGCATTCCTTCATCTCTTATCTTCCTCCTTATTGAGTTTCATCATCCTCCATCTAATTTTTTCATATTCCTTGGACTTTCGTTTACATTCTTTTTTTTTTTCGAGCTTTTTTTTTTCAATCTTCAACAACATTCCCTTTTAGTTTTCTCAATCACCACATCATACAACGTTCATTCCTCCTTCTTTTCTTTTACAATTATATATATCTTTTCATCAACTCCTTTCTCAGTCTTTATGATTTTTTTTTTCAAACTCCTCCAATTTTTCTTATCTATCAGCACATGAGAGTTATTGAAAATTTTTAAAGCGCTAAAGAGTTTATTTCTCTCAAAATTAAGGTAGAGAAATAGTGTATGAGCTAAAATTGGGTAGTTGATGTGAGATTTTGAAGGGATACGAATGGGGGCTAATTGTATGTCTTTGACACACTCCATTCGATTTATTAGGCTCAAAAGGGAATACTAGGGATATGAATGATGCATTGGGTAGGCTCGAAGGGCTCAAACGGTCCAAAGATCGCCTAAATCATCCCTAAGTCATTCTCCTCCGTATTTTCGGCTCGAAGGATAATCAGACAAGTTCTAGATTGTTTCTTTTCTTTTTTTTTCGAATTTTTTATGAGCCCACCTCTTACCAATTCACGATTAATTCATATAAGTATGACCTAAAGTGCATAGATTATGTCTCAAAATATGATACAAAACTAGTTTGTGCTCAAATCCTTCGGGTACAACTACAGCTTATCTCAATCAGTTCTAGGTATGATTCAATCTCTTGAGTGATCAAAAATATAGGAAGTCAATTAGTATGTCTTGTAATCACAAGTGCAGTTTCTCAAAGAATAACCAGAAAATTTTTTTATGCTCAAGGATTAAACATTTAAGCACATGCTAAGTGTGGTGTCGTGAAACAAAACACAAATTCCCCCCACACTTTAGATTTACGCTGCCCTCAGTGTCATGTTATTCAGAAAGAATATAAAACTTGCATGCAGAATAGTAAGAGAACACTTCCCTGACAGTGTTGTTTAAATTCCATGGATTGCTACATAGGGATGGTAGAATTCCTCAGTGTGGAAATCTTTTATTTCAACAGTTTAGCTTTTCCAGAGTCTAAGTCATCTTACTTCATTCCAATATTCCATACACACACCAAAATCACAGAGGATTAACCTAATAGAATGAAAAAATAAAAAAAATAAAAACACAAAATGGAATGAAATAAAATAAATCATTGGGTTGCCTCCCAACAAGCGCTAAATTGATTGTCTATAGCTAGACAATGGAGAAGCAGCCTTCAAATAGCGGCTTCGTCCATAGTAAGTATCATATGATATTACATATGGGTCTTGATTATGTGTGCCCTCAAGCTTGGCATGATATTGACATTGTAAGCTCGTCGCTCCAAGAACACTCGGCAAAAATTGATTTTTAGGGGAAGAACAATCCAATCCATGATAAAGCTCGTAAATGATGTAATATTCTTGAGTTTGCGTTGATGGAAATAAAGAATCTGCTGGTGGAATATATGGTAAGACCATATATGAGTTCAAATCCTTCGACTTGTGTTCTTCTACATCCTCCAACTTCACTTCTGCCTCATCTTTGCATAGGAATTCCTCCAACTTCACTTCTGCCTCATCTTTGCGTATGGATTCCTCGAAGAATTCTTCTTCCTCCAGCTTCACTTCTGCCTCATCTTTGCATAGGGGTTGCTCATAGAATTCTTCTTCCTGATTGGTCATTAATTGATCAACAAAAATCGCTTCGTCCTCTTGGTTGATTTCGGACACTGGTTGCATTAGAAGCTCAATCTGTTCATCGATGAAACACAAAGAGTTGACCATCTTCTTCCACTGGGCTATGATTTCATCTAAATGTGCACTACGCTCTTCTTGTTGCTCAAATGGTTGGTTTACAAAATTGGGGCAAAATTGTGGAGGATATTGGTGACTCCAACCCTGCAGTGAAGGATCACAATGCCAGTGGTAGTCGAAATCTGCCATATCATTTAACAAGTGCATCGCACTGTTTTATTCCCTATTAAATAAGTGACTACCAGTTGCCAAAGCCCCATAATTTACCCAACTTCTTGTTGCCTCGTCCAAACCAAAATAGAAAATTTGAATAAGAGTGTAGTTTGAAAAATCATGAAACCGAAAATTGTTTGCCAGATCATTGAATTTCCCCCAAGCAGAATAGAATGGTTCCGAGTATTTTTGGGCAAAATTCATGAACACTCTTCGATGATCCATCTTGAAGTACCTCGCAATAAAAAAAATAAATTAGAAAAAAAAAAGATGATGATTTTTTTTTTTGGGAAAAAAAATGTCTAGTCTCAATAAAGCAATTTAGTCTAATATTAAATAAATTAGTCCCCGGCAACGGCGCCAAAAACTTGACCGACGATTTCGGTTGGGAATAAATCTAGCAAGCGGACTAGGTCAAGTTATAATAAATGGATGATGAGTCCAATTATCGATCCCACAGAGACTAATATTTAATTACTAGAATTTATATCACTTAACTTAAGCTAGAGAAAATAAATAAAAAGATGATATGTGGATTATTAATCTAAACTTTAAATAAAATAATTGCAATTAAAAACGACGGATTCAGATATCAAAGGAGGGATTCAAATTCAAATAAATAACTAAGACACACAACGGTACCAAACTCTACTATGTTGACACGTGTTAAAATCCAATTAATTATTTAATTCTTGACAATCACGGTGAAGTCCCCAAATTTATTTATTAAACTATTCCTCGAGTTAATAAACCTATTTAGCGCCAAAAACTTGACCGACGATTTCGGTTGGGAATAAATCTAGCAAGCGGACTAGGTCAAATTATAATAAATGGATGATGAGTCCAAGTATCGATCCCACAGAGACTAATATTTAATTACTAGAATTTATATCACTTAACTTAAGCTAGACAAAATAAATAAAAAGATGATATGTGGATTATTAATCTAAACTTTAAATAAAATTAATTGCAATTAAAAACGACGGATTTAGATATCAAAGGAGGGATTCAAATTCAAATAAATAACTAAGACACACAACGGTACCAAACTCTACTATGTTGACACGTGTTAAAATCCAATTAATTATTTAATTCTTGACAATCACGGTGAAATCCCCAAATTTATTTATTAAACGATTCCTCGAGTTAATAAACCTATTTAAGTCTAACAGTCCAATTATTTCTAATTGAATTTAATTGGATTTAAATGCATTAAATCTTCGTGGAATTTCAGTTTTCACCTAAAACCGCACACTAAAACCGAATACTATTTCTAGTGAGTTTAGCCATGTGTTGATGACGTCTTTGTTTCTATATTTAATCAATCATCTTCCGATTCGTGATTAATCAACATACATGTAAATAGTTGATCATGCTATTAACAAGAAATATTAAACCAACGTCAATCAATAATTAAAATCAAGAAAAATAATATATTGAAAAGAAACTAAATATTAAACAAAGTATTGTTTGGCCCTATCGTGGTCTTTGTCTAAAGAAAATTATTCCATGAATTCAAAAGAAAAGTGAGAACACATATTTAAGTTCATAGAAGAAAACAAAATAAAGAATGAGTGGAAGGAATTCTCAGTGATTTGTAGTGTGTGTGAGGAATTCCTCCATGTTTCTTCTATCTTCTTCCTCCCTTTAGCCTTCTGTTCTACGCTTCCTTCCTCTTTTCCCCTTCTCTGGTGTTCACTTCCGTTCCCTCTCCTTTCTTCTCTGTCCTTCTCTGTCTCTCTCTTCTGCACGCTTCTCTCCTCTCTCTTCCGCGCTGATTTTTTTCTCTTTTGTTGCGCCCCCCCATTCTCTGCTCACGTACTCTGCTTTTTATAATTCTTCATAAGCCTAATCCTCCGATTTCTTTTTAAGCCCATCTCAAACTTAACCCTTGTAAATAATATTGTAGATTTTATTTTCAAATATGAGACTCAATCTTTATCAAAACTTCAATAATATCAAGATAATAAAATACAAGAATATTTTATTTCTTTTCCTTTGGTATTTTCTTTCTTTGAAGTCTTGTAGATTTATTTTTCCAAATTTAATCATTTTTCCTATTTTATTTAAATCTACAATTATTAATTCAATTAAGCATATGATTAGGGATAAAAAGTCTAGATAAGGACAAATATTATAAAATTAAATCCCTAAAATCTTTGTAAGATTTGGCCTTATCAATGACTATTTTAAAATATTTAGTAAGATATGAAGTTTGGACTTTTACTTCATAAATATTTGATCCCACTGTTTTGACATCTTTCACTACCCTCTAGTGAAAACGGGAAACTCCTTTCCTCAGTAGGTACGTAAGGTCCAATTAGCGAATTATGATCACGAATAATATTAGCCAATCATAATTCCTAAAATGTAGTTTCCAATTGCATTGCCATGCAACCCTCTACGTAAACTTTTGTCTCACGCTTGATTAGGACCCAATAATATGACGTCGTTCATCTTTACGTGTCAAGCCTAACCCATCGATATTGAACCTTAATGGACGGTCACCATGAGTTCCCTCAATAATATGAGCCGAAATCATGGGAGTTCCACGTAGTTCACATCACCATGTCAATGGATGTCACAGCTTTCCGGCACCCAAAGCTCCCCCAATAATATGAGCCGAGCCCCGAGTACGGGTAGTGTTCATCATGCACCCATTATCAAATTTATAATTCTCTTTTTCGGGCTTGATATTAATTTTGAATCTTATTCAAAATGAGGGTTTTTAATTTTGAAAGGTCTCATCATTAATTTTATTTAAAAGCTCGCCATGTTTGAACGTATGTTTGCCGGATTCATGCAACTTTGTTATTATCATAATAATAACGCACATACTCATTATTTATAACATATCATGCATATATTATAAACAGTAAAAAAAACAAGGATGATCAATCGCCCCAATACTAAAGGCCCGTGTGAGCTAAACACGGGCCTAGGTCCAATCCTAGGGAAAATACATAGGATGCAAATGCAACTATTACATTAGCTTCCAATATTTACATGTCTTCGATCTTCATAATCATCATTGCCACCATCTTCCAATCTTGATCATCCACTATACTAATATTTACAAATAAATATCCATGGCAAATAGGGATACATCTCATGGGGTGGGAACGGACCATAAACCAAGCCCACTTTAAATTTGATAATTATTACAATCATTCAACACAAAATATCATATTCTACACCTAGCAAATTGGGCTTGGGCTTTTGATCATCCTTCATACATAATATCACATATCATACACCATCAATTAATTATCACAATAATTAATTGATCCAATATTATATATCTTGATCAAATCACTAACCGCCACGATTATAAACTAAATTAACAAAGTATACAAACACCTTTGTCTACTTTCTAATTAATTTATTTATAACCGAATTTCTTGTAAATCACCATTTACTATAAATAATAAAGTCCAACTTCAATAATTTATTTCATGAGAAAATATTTGCAAGTTTTGTAAATTTAAACTTAAGGGCCCAAAAAATCATTTTTCACCAAAAAAATTTTGGCCCATTTAAATTTCACAAATATGTTAGCCATCCAATGGCCCAACAACTCAAGGCCCATGACACTTTGATATTTCAAAACATCTTTTGAAAACCCTAGTCGTCATCGCCGTCGTCGGAGCTCCGTCGCCGGATTCCGGCCAACATACCAAAATATTTTTATTTAATTTTATTAAAACATGGGGCTGTTCGGGCAGCGCCTTGGGATGCCCTAGCAGCCCCTCGGGCAGCCCAAGCTGCCCGAAATGGGCAGCAACTAGCTGCCCAAAATCCCCCTGAAACCGACCTTGATTCGATGCAAAATTTTGTTCTCATGCGGTTAGAAATCGATCTCAACATATTATCTTGTAATTGCTACACAAAATCGTAACCATAGCTTGGATACCACTTGAAAGGGGATCGGTTACGGTGACCGGAAGCACAACGGAAGTTTAAAAATCGAATTTTTACAAGAAATTTTCGGCCACCCCTTAAAATGTGTAGCAAATACAATAAGACACAAAAATGACATTCATAGTGTGTTTAGAATTTTACCTATCAATCACAAGGATTGATGTATGGCTCCAACTAAGGTGTACACACCTTAGCTCTTCAATGATAGAAACTATCTTCAAGCTTCCTTTGAGCACTCCTTGCTCAAGTATTAAGCCCACCACCAACTAGGTAGATCCCCTCTTAATTTGCACTAGAAAATTAAGAGGATTTTTCAAAGAGAAGTATATTTCTTTCCTCAACACTTGAAGAACAAAAATGGAGAAAAATGAGGAGAGAATTCTACACAATATTTCGGCCAAGATATTGTGAATGAGGGGGAAGGGAGACTTGTCTTGGACTTGCAAAAAGCTAAATCAAAAGTAGCATGCCAAGCCTTGATATTTGAAAAAGTTGTCTCCAACTCTTCACCTCCCATGCATGCAATATTATATGGTGTTTTTAACAATTAAAAACCATAGACTAAATTTAATTATCTCAAACATTTTGAGACTAATTAAACATTACTTGAATTTACTAAAGTCCACTAGTTAAATAATTTATTTAAATTGAGCTCTACAAGACTCAATATAATTTAATTAATTCAACACTTGAATTAATTTAATTATTTGGACTCTACTAGGTCCACTAGTTTTTAATTAATTCAACACTTGAATTAATTTAATTTAGTCCATTATAATGTTTATGAAAATCACAATTTTCAAATACATTATTCACTTGGCCAACTTTTAATTTAGGAACACATTAATAAATTAAAATTTACATTTCTCTCATAGAAGTCATACTTCTATTTTTCTTTATGCTTATAAACTCATTTATAAGCCGTTCAACAAATTGAACTAATTTCTCGTTTATAGAAGTCATACTTCTAATTTTCCCTACGCTTATAAACTCCTTTATAAGCCGTTCAACACATTGAACTATTTCTCTTCTCAACGGGATCTAGAAAGCTAGTACTTGTGTGGCCCTCAATGGTTCATTAATACAACTAGCCGTGGGTTCGCATCTCCATGTGATTCGGACTAAACATGTCCTTATATGAGCATACCCCAATTGCTCCATTCTTACTTATCAACACCTTGATAACAAGAACGTCATAACTCAAGTCTGATAGTACCCAACCAATCATGTTAAACGCCTAGCTGCATCGCTTACATGATTCCTTAGGTATCAAATGATAATGCCTGCAAGAACCATTCAATTATGGTTAGCGTACAGTACAGTCCCTTCAACTCATATATCCCGATCTATTCGACAATCATTGGTTTATCGAGAGTTGTCAATGAATCGATACTATGTGTCATGTCGTAGTTGCATCGATGGTGTAATCTATGAAACCCCTTTCATAATTACCACCATAATCTGATCAGAGATTTCAACCTACATACACATGATAACACATAGGATATCCATACCCGAAGGTAAGCGGTGAATCCCCGACTACAATGCATCGACTCCTATATGTTTCGACAGAACACCGAACCTTTCCACCTGATGACCCCATGAGAGTCGGTAAACAAGTCAAAGTGTAATTCTAGCACATAGAGTCTCAATGTTGTCCCTGGTCATAAGGACTAATGATGTACAATCATAAACTAGGACGTTTCCACTCGATAAGTGAGAACCACTTGGAAAGTCCTTTTATGGAGGGTTGTTCAGTGCACTCTACCAGGAGCGCCTATCTGCATGCTCGGACATCACAATGTCCCCTACCAATGAAACATGGTACTCACATCGCAGATACTAGTCTCGAACTCGAGCGGCCTATATCCTTCTTAGCGGCGGCTGAATCGACTAGGAACTGTTTAGAATATACAGTATTCCAAATATGAGTTTCATGTTACTCATTATATGAGCATCTCATATTCTTTCTACTATTTGTATATTCAAGGGCTTAATCTATGCAACTAGCATGGGTATACAGATAAAGATGTGCCAAAATAATAATTTCAAATATTATTAAAATAAAGATTGCTTATACATAGAGTTTCATTGTGAACACTCGGCCAACACTTGGCTCGACGGGCACCTACTCTAACAAAGACAAATATAAATAAAGAAAAGAAAGGACAATACTGGGAAAAGGGAGTTACCGGGCTGAGAGACCGAGCCAGCCACCTCATCAATCACCCGGTCTATGGGGTCTTCAGCCCGAGCACTCAACCCATAGGCAACCAGATTCTCCTGGGAGATAAGGGTGGAGGAAGATTATTTTTTGCCCTCTACCAAGTCTTGGCTTTGGGTACAAAACTCCTCAAATTTATAAGTCCAGGGAAGGGCAGGTTGTTGATGAAGGGAAGTAAGAAACTCGGTCAGACAGGGAAGAGGATCCTAGACTATAATATTTGTGAAGTGTTTTGTTCTCATGTATTAAGAGAGTGTGTTCTCTTTGAAAATACAGTGAGTGAGTTGTTCACCATAAAATATTATAATAGAAATCTTTTCATTTTGCCCGTGATTTTTACCCTAATAATTTTTATGGGTTTTCCACATAAATCTCGGTGTCTAATTTATTCTTTATTTTAATTTTTATTATCTGAAATTACCGAACGTTGGACCAACAATCGATTTCCAAATCAAGTGCAATGAGATCTCTAGTGGTTCGAGAATGACTCATATAAAGTGAGGTAAACTTTTAAACAAAAACAAAGGGAGAAATTCAGAACCAAAACAAAATAAATGAACAAATAAAAAAACTAATAAGTCTAGTCTCAAGAAAATAATTAATCTTATTATTAAATAAACAGTCTTCGGCATCGGTGCTAAAAACATGACCATCGAAATCTGTTGGGATTAGCAAGCGCACTCTGTCAAATTGTAATAAATCGGATTTAGAATCTGAGTCGTTCCTACAAAGACTTATATTTAATTGCTAGAATATTTATTATCAATATTAATCTAGACAAATCAAATTAAATGGGGTGAATATTGAATTTATTAACTAATTTTAAGCTGAAGTAAAATGCTAATGAAATTTAACAAATCAACTTGGACAAAAGAGATTAATTGGGGATTAAATCAATTTAAAGACAAAGTGACCAAATCACACAATGGTACCAGACTCAACTATTAGACATGTATTCTAACTCAATCATTTATTCAAAGTCTTGCGGAATTACTGAAATTCTTTAAATTATTTATTAACTTATTTCTAGAATTGATAAATATATTTTTATTTAATAGTCCAATTTTTTTTATTTGAATTACACATTAAGATTTAAAAAATCTCAACCTTCACCTAACTAAAATACTATTTGTGATAAATGTTGATTGATATTACGAGGCTAAACTTTAATATCTAACATCTCCGTTTGAGATCAAACAACAAATATACAAACAATGGGCCAAATTGTTCACATACAATGACAAACAAATATCAATCAATAATTAGATGCAAGAAATAAATAAATTCATTAAATTAAAACCAATTGTCATGCAAGGCCATCCAATAAACAAAATGTTGTAAGCCTATTAGTTATTGAGTGGATATTTAATGAGACGGTCTCACGAATCTTTATTTGTGAGACATGTAACCCTACCGATATTTACAATAAAAGTAATAATATTAGCATAAAAAGTAATAATTTTTCATGGATGACCCAAATAAGAGATCCGTCTCACAAAATACGACCCGTGAGACCGTCTTACACAAGTTTTTGCGTTAGTTATTACATTATAAAGTCGACATAATCGGGGCAACATCTAGTTTTAGTTTTATATATCTACATAAAAAAACAAAAAAGTGTTATCTGTTGAAATAATATATTTTAATATGGAAAAAGTAATAGTTGAATATTTGAATGTTGAAAATAAGAGTTGTAAAGTTAGAAATTTGTGTGTGATGATGTAGGTAATGATGTATTTTATTTTTGGATTATGTGTAATGAAACTCTATAAATAGATCTCTCATTTGTGAAGAAAATCACAATTGAGTAGAGAGAAAAATATTATAAAGTGTGTAGTTTGGTAAATTTTGAGAGTTTGAGATTTTTACTTTTTACCATAAATTTTTACTTTTTCACAACACGTTATCAGCACGAAGCTCTAAAAGTCCTACATACTTTTCCAAGCTCCAAACAGAAGAAAAAGATAACAAAAGTAATTATATTTATTTTACTGTTATTTATTTATTGTGTATTTATTTAATATACAATATAATGTTATTATTAGAAATAATAAAAATAAATTTTTCATAAACTTGTTATAAATCCTGGGAGGATGTTAAGACGACATCTCACACTCCCGGTAAGGGATACGAAAAGTATAAAAGCCTATAAGGTTTTTAAACAAAATAAATTATGACACTCATTATAATATTATGATATGATATACATAATTATTTAAACATGTCTAATATTATATACATCATATTATTACCATAAAATTATACAAATACATACATTTATTTTTTGTACACCAACGGTCATAAACGGTAACAAACGGCTAGTTTTTGTCCTATAAATATCATCTCACAAACACATTCAATCACTCCAACTTTCTCTTCTTCTCTAAAAATTATTCATCATCAAATTTTTCGAAGAAAAAAGAAGATGGCTTTCTCAAGGATATTTTTAATTATTTTGGTTATCATACTCACGAGTCTTGTATTTATCGGAGAATATCCTCCTCGTGCGTTTTCTTTATTTTTACAAATACTTGTACTTGTTGTTTATCCGTTACTTTGTATTGCAATATTTATTAACTAATAAAATGCATTGTAATTTTTTTTAGTACCACCATGTCAAATTTAACAAAGCTCGAATTTATTGCACTCGACATCACGAGAAAGAATTATATGCCATGGACTCTAGATGTAGAAATGCATCTTGAGTCATTGGGTCTAAGCGAGACCATTAAAGAAAATGGCATATGCACGTCACAAGAAAAGGCAAGAGCCATGATATTTTTGCGTCGACATCTCGACGATGGATTGAAATGTGAATATCTGACTGAAAAAAATCCCATGGCTTTGTGGAAGGGATTAAAAGAAAGATTTGAACATATAAGGGAAGTTATACTTCCGACCGCCCGGGATGAATGGAATACACTGAGATTCCAAGATTTTAAAAAAGTCAGTGATTACAATTCGGCGATGTATAGAATAATCTCGCAATTAAAATTTTGTGGACATGAGGTCACAGAATCTGAGATGCTTGAAAAAACATTTTCCACATTTCATGCATCAAATATTACTTTACAGCAACAATATAGAGTACATGGATTTGCGAGATATTCTGAGCTCATCGCCTGTCTTCTTGTGGCGGAAAAGAACAATGAGCTATTAATGAGAAATCATCAGTCCCGACCCACTGGATCAACAGCATTTCCCGAAGTAAATGCTGTAAGTAAAAATGAATTTAAACCTCGGAACCAAAATCAAATTCATAGACAAGATTTTGGTCGAGGTCGAGGTCGTGGACGTGGACGTGGACGTGGAATTGGCCGTGGTCGTGGTGAGGCCGTGGTTTTGAAAATAATAGAGATAATTATTTTTATAACTCATCTCAAAAGAGCGTCCCAAACCATCCACAGAAAAGGCATCATGAGAATACAAGTATTAATGAGAATCACTCAAAAAGATATGAAAGTTCTTGTTACAGATGTGGTACTCCAGGACATTGGTCCAAAGTTTGTCGAGCCCCTGAGCATCTTTGTAAACTTTATAAAGAATCATTAAAGGGGAAAGAAAAGGAGACCAACTTCACTGAACGCAGTAACCGTTTGAGTGATTCAACTCATTTTGATGCTGGTGATTTTATGAATGATTTCTCTGGAAATGATCAACATGTTGGTGGGATAGAAATGAACATTTTTGATACTACAGATTTTCTCAATGATTTCTCTGAAAATGAACAATTTAATGGTAGAATATAAATGTACAATAATTGATTTTTCATGTATTCATGTAATAATGTTTTATTGTATAATTATGATATGTGTTATATTTACATATATATTTTCAGTAATTTTATTTCATTGCATATTTTTTTGAAGTTCAAATATGGAAAATGCTATGAGCAAAGCTGAAGTTTGCATACCCGATAGTGGTACAACGCACACTAACCTCCGAGATAAAAGATATTTCTTGGAACTAAAATGATAAGTGGTGTTTTTACGTGTTTATTGCATTAGTTTTAATTGTGTTTACATTGCGCATGCATGCATTTCATTTACTTTTTGTTCATTTTATAGTAATTAATTGCTTTTGATTATGTCTCACTTGTGTGTGATGGATCTGCAGGAAAAATGATCGGAGAACGAAAATCAGAGCGAAAGGTGGAAAGCTCAAGAATATTGGACAGAACAAGCGGCGCCCGAGCGGTACATTTCTACCGCCCGGGCGCGAGAAGTGAATAAATTAAGGGCCAAGACAGAAAGTTGGCGCTCGGGCGGTGCTTTTCTACCGCCCGAGCGCGAGAAAATGCCTCCGAAGTCAGCCTTACAGAATCTTGGCGCTCGGGCGGTGCTTTTCTACCGCCCGAGCGCGAATGCCGCATCAGCCGAGGGAACTTACAGAAAGTTGGCGCTCGAGCGGTACTTTTCTACCGCCCGAGCGCCACTTATTTTTGGCAAGATTTCTTCAGCCGATTCTTTCCTTAATTTCTGAACAAGACTGATATGGTATGCGAGGGGGACGAATTAGAGAGGCATTCAGACATAATTCGACAGCCGTCAAGGAGCTTTGGAGAGAACTTTGCGCTTGGAGTGAAGATTTGAAGTTTTCCGGGCATCGTTCTTCGCAGATTTCGTCACGTCTCGTATTTCTAGTTTATTTTTCGTTGTTTAAATATTGTTTTGCTTATTTTCATTATGAATTCTAGTAGCTAACTTTATTATTTGTTGGGATTAAAGGGGATCCTACCCCAAACTTTCAGTTGGTTAATTTATATTTCGGTTTGTGATTTATTCTTGATTATTCTACGATTTTCATTGTGTCGTTGAGCGTAGCTAACTTTTACGACAATTTTATATCACGAGTGAGTTCGAGAGAATAACTAGTGATAGGATCGAGTAGTATAATCTGCGGATCTACAATTTGCATAGACATATGAAATTGGATACGTGTCGATAGTCATAGTCCTTAGGGTCGAAAACTAGGGGATTTCATCAATCGAAATGCGGTTCATTCTTGATAAATAATTAAAGACATTTAATTACTTCATTGAGTGAATTAGTTTGGCATAGCTCGAGAGAGTGTGTTCAATTGAATAGGAAATCCTGTTGGAAGTGTAGAACACAATCGAACGAATTAATTAATTAATAAGGGGTAGGTGAACCAGAATTCCCAACAAATTCTTTTATCATTTGAAATTTAATCCATTGATTTGGCATTCATATTTCATCATTTAATCTTTGAGCTTGTTTATTTAAATTTTCTTGAATTTTATTAGTCATAAAACAAACAATCAAATTTCGTCGCTAAAGTTTTAATAACTAAAATAATAATTGTTCAACACAGTCTTCAGTGGAACGATACTCGTACTCACGTACACTATATTATAACTTGACATCGTGCACTTGCGATTAATTTTGAGCATACAAAATCATATTTTTTATTGGGGATTTTACTGTGCAAGTTTTGCTCGATCAAGTTTTTGGCGCCGTTGCCGGGGAATGTTAATCTACAATTATATTTTTAGTTATTTTCTTTAGTGTATTTTATTTTTACTGAACTAACACTCCATATTTTGATTCAGATATCTCTTCCGGTGCATGCCAAAGTCACTTGACTTGGAGCTTGAGTGTGACCCTGAAATTGAAAGGACTTTCCGCAGGCGAAGACAACAGCAAAGACTTAAGGAACTGATGGAGAGGCACGAACAAGAGCATGAGGCAGAGCGCCAAAACGAGAGACGAATTGAGATGCCACGCCGCATACCCATGTTAGAGTATGCACAGCCTTCTTTGGATGGTGCACGCCCCAGCATTGTGAGGCCGATTGTGCGGGCAAACCAATTCGAAATCAAACCAGCCATTATCCAGATGATTCAGAACACCGTCCAATTTGGAGGAACTGCTGTGGACGATCCAAACACACACATCGCGGATTTTCTTGAGATCTGCGATACTTTTAAATTCAATGGAGTTTCTGATGATGCTGTTAGGCTGCGTTTATTTCCTTTCTCTTTGCGTGATAAAGCTAAAGCTTGGTTGAATTGTTTACCTGTAGGTTCGATCGCTACATGGGAGGACATGGCGAAGGCGTTTCTTATCAAATACTTCCCTCCATCAAAAACCATGAAGCTGCGAGCAGACATTACAACATTTGCTCAATTCGATCAAGAATCTTTATATGAGGCATGGGAACGCTTCAAGGACCTACTACGAAGATGCCCACATCATGAGTTACCACTTGGGTTAGTCGTTCAAACATTTTATTACGGTTTGCTTACTCCTAACCGTACTATGATAGATGCTGCTGCGTGTGGGAACCTTTTGAGGAAGACTGCGGAAGAAGGATATGAGTTGTTGGAGGAGATGGCTGCTAGCAGCTATCATCCTCCATCTGACAGGAACAACCAGCGGAGAAGTGCCGGAGTTCACCAGGTAACTGATTTTTCTGTTATTACTGCACAACTTTACGCTTTAAACAGGAAAATAGACGGCTTTAACGTGGGTGGCACAGCTATGCGTCTTCAAGAGATATTCTGTGAGAAGTGTGGAGGGGAACACTATGTGAAAGACTGTCAAGATGGAAATCCCTTCTATGTGCAAGATGAGGCACCGGTGAATCAAGTGGGAGTCCAAAACCGCCCAAGGAATGACCCTTACTCGAACACATATAATCATGGGTGGAGGCAACATCCCAACTTCTCATGGGGTGGTCAAAACAGTCATAATAGGCCGCAAGGAGGACAACAATATGGGAAACAACTGATGTACATATCCGATCCTCCTAGAGAAGAAAAGTCCAACTTGGAACAAATGATGTCTAAGTTTATCTCATCCACTGAAACTCGACTCCAAAACCAAGATGCATCAATAAAGGGGCTCAAGAATCAAATTGGACAGTTGGCCAAAATGATAGCAAGTAGAGAGCCGGGCACCTTGCCAAGTAATACCGAGACTAATCCAAAAGAGCAAGTGAAGGCCATTGAGTTGAAGAGCGGAAAAGTTTTGGAGCCTAGAGAAAAAGAGAAAGGCCAAGTGCCGGATGAACATGCTGCGACGTCTCAAGGTAAGTCATCTAACTCTACACCAGCACTCACTGCACAACCTAAGATTGTTATCCCTCCACCTTTTCCTGCAGCATTAAAAAAGGCAAAACTAGATGCACAATTCGCCAACAAGAGAAAATTGGAGGATCACATGACGGTGAACTTGACTGAGAGTTGCTCTGCTTTGGTGCAAAACAAAATCCCACCGAAACTAAAAGACCCAGGGAGTTTTTCTATCCCTTGCATGATTGGTGATGTTGTTTTTCGCAAAGCGTTGTGTGATCTTGGTGCAAGTATTAATCTGATGCCCTTATCTGTTTTCAGGAAACTCGGATTAGGAGAGCCTAAGCCGACGAGGATGTCTTTACAACTGGCTGACAGGTCTGTCAAGTACCCCCGCGGAGTGATTGAGGATGTGCTAGTGAAAGTGGACAAGTTTATCTTTCCTGCGGACTTCGTGGTGCTTGATATGGATGAGGATGAGGAGATGCCTCTAATTTTGGGTAGACCGTTCCTTGCGACTGGCAAGGCACTGATTGATGTGCAAGAAGGGAAGTTGCGATTGAGAGTGGGCGACGAAGAGATTACTTTTGATGTGTTTAATGCACTTAAGCACACACTGCATTCTGATAGTTGTTTTAGAATTGATGCTTTTGACTCTCTTGCGTCTAACTATTTGCAGGATGCTCTTAGGGACCCTTTGGAGGCCACTATCGATACTGAATTGGGAGAAGAGGAATTGGATGAGGAAAGAGCCGAAATTGTGGCACACTTTAATGCCAACCAACCATGGAGAAGGCCAATGAGGATGCGACTAGAGGATCTAGGAGAACGAAGAGATTTGACCCCTCAAAGGTCAAGCATCAAGGATCCCCCAACACTTGAGCTGAAGCCGTTGCCTCCACACCTCAAGTATGTGTACTTAGGTGAGAATAACACTTTACCTGTCATTATTTCTGCTGCTTTGACAGATGTGATGGAGGACAAACTGTTGGAAGTATTGAAAGCACACAAGAGTGCATTTGGGTGGAAGGTGGTGGATATCAAAGGGATCTATCCTATATCTGATAGTGCATGGGTAAGTCCCGTTCAATGTGTGCCAAAGAAAGGTGGGATTACTGTTGTCACAAATGAAAATAATGAATTAATACCCACTAGGACTGTTACAGGATGGCGTGTGTGCATTGATTATAGAAAATTGAATGATGCCACCCGTAAAGACCACTTTCCTCTTCCCTTTATTGATCAGATGCTTGAGAGGTTAGCGGGTCATGAGTTTTATTGCTTTTTGGATGGGTATTCGGGGTACAACCAAATTATGATTGCGCCGGAGGACCAAGAGAAAACCACTTTCACTTGTCCTTACGGCACTTTTGCTTTTCGCCGCATGCCGTTTGGTCTATGTAATGCCCCTGCCACATTTCAACGTTGCATGACCGCTATATTCCATGATATGATAGAATCTTTTCTTGAAATTTTTATGGATGATTTCTCGATATTTGGCTCGTCTTTTGATGATTGTTTGCAGAATCTGACGGCAGTGTTGAGGAGATGTGAGGAGACAAACTTGGTGCTTAATTGGGAAAAATGCCACTTCATGGTACAAGAGGGAATTGTCCTAGGGCACAAGGTTTCGGGGAACGGAATCGAGGTGGACAAGGCGAAAGTAGAAGTGATTAAGAACTTACCACCTCCGGCGTCCATAAAGGGAGTTAGAAGTTTTCTAGGCCACGCCGGTTTTTACCGGCGTTTTATCAAAGATTTTTCTAAAGTTGCCAAACCTCTATCTTCTTTACTCATGAAAGATGTACCTTTTGACTTTAATTCTGATTGTTCGCAGGCATACGAGAAGTTGAAGGAGCGCTTGGTGACGGCTCCTGTCTTGGTAGCACCGGATTGGGATCTACCCTTCGAGATCATGTGCGACGCTAGTGATACTGCGGTAGGTGCTGTCCTCGGCCAAAGACAGAACAAGGTATTCCACACTATATACTATGCAAGTAAGACTCTAGATGAGGCACAATTGAATTATGCTACCACCGAAAAAGAGTTACTTGCAGTAGTGTTTGCACTTGACAAGTTTCATGCATATCTTGTTTTGTCTAAAGTCATTGTCTACACTGACCACTCTGCACTGAAACATTTACTTGCTAAGAAAGATGCAAAACCACGCCTACTTCGGTGGATTCTATTGTTGCAAGAATTTGATTTAGAAATAAAAGATAAGAAGGGTGTTGAGAATGTGGTTGCAGATCATTTGTCTAGATTAGAGTGTATTTGTAATGATTTTGTTGATCATGCTATCGATGATTGGTTCCCGGACGAGCAACTATTTGAGGTGAGAAATTGTCCATGGTATGCAAATTTCACTAACTTTCTTGTCACAGGCACACCTCCACCGAACCTATCTTTTCACCAACGAAAGAAATTCTTTTCTGAGGTGAAATACTATTTTTGGGAGGAACCGTTCTTGTTTAAGATTTGTGTAGATTCCATGATAAGACGGTGTGTTGCGGAGGAAGAGTTTTATAAGATTCTCAACCATTGCCATGACCGTGAGGTAGTTGGTCACTTTGGACCAACGAGGACGGCATCTAAGGTACTCGAATGTGGCTTTTATTGGCCAACCCTCTTTAAAGATGCTCGTTCTTATGTGCTACATTGTGATAAATGCCAACGGTCAGGTAAAATCTCTAACCGTCACGAAATGCCTTTAAATAATATCATTGAGTGTGAGGTTTTTGATGTATGGGGGATAGATTTCATGGGACCATTTCCTAGTTCTTTCACAAAAAAATACATTTTGGTGGCGGTGGATTATGTGTCTAAGTGGGTAGAGGCGGAAGCATACGCCACTAATGATGCTCAAGTGGTTCTAAAATTTTTGAAGAAAAACATTTTTAACCGCTTTGGAACACCACGAGCAATCATTAGTGATGGTGGCACTCATTTTTGCAACAAACTCTTTGAAACACTTTTAAGCAAATATGGTGTCACACATAAGATCTCTACCCCTTATCACCCCCAGACGAGTGGTCAAGTGGAAGTGTCGAATCGTGAGATTAAGCGAATTTTGGAGAAAGTAGTAGGTGTCAGTAGGAAAGATTGGTCGGTGAGGTTAGATGATGCTCTTTGGGCGTATAGGACTGCTTTTAAAACACCTATAGGCACTACACCGTATAGGCTTTTGTTTGGTAAAGCATGTCATCTACCTGTTGAATTAGAGCATCGAGCATACTGGGCCACAAAAGCGCTAAACTTTAATTTTACTGATGCTGGTGAACGACGGTTGCTTCAACTAGATCAATTGGAGGAGTTCCGGAATTTGGCTTACGATCTCGCACTGTCTTACAAGGAAAAAACCAAAAAGGCGCATGACAAGAGAATCATCGAGAGAGAGTTTAAGGAGGGTGAAAGTGTTCTGATCTACAACTCCCGGTTGCGCTTGTTTCCCGGTAAATTGAAGTCGCGATGGTCCGGTCCATTCATGATCTCGAAAGTTTATCCATCGGGAGCTGTCGAATTGAAAGATGGGAAGGACGGGACATTCACGGTCAATGCCCAGCGCCTCAAGCACTACATGGGTGGCACAGTTGAGCCACAACTTGGAATCACACGGTTCCAAGATCATCCGAACTGAGACGGACCGACAGTCAAGCTCTCGACTATAAATTGAGAACTCTTCTTTTTCCCTTATCTTGCATATTAATTCAATTTCGATTATTGTCGTCTTTATTCGTATTTATTGTTAATCTCGTTTCTTGTTCTTCAATTTTGTTTAAAAAAAAAAACGTTATTTCGATTCTGGGCAGAAAGTTGGCGCTCGGGCGGTATTTTATGCCGCTCGAGCGCGAAACTTCCCTTGGCATACAGAAAGTTGGCGCTCGGGCGGTGATTTCCTACCGCCCGAGCGCGAATGCTCAACTCTGACTATTACCTTACAGAAGGTTGGCGCTCGAGCGGTAACTTTTTACCGCTCGAGCGCGACCGCTTTAATAAGCGAGATCCCCTTTCCCTTCTTCATTCTGCACGCCACTTTCCCCAATTTCTCCCCAAAATCCCTAACCCTCTTCCACTCTACTCTCAAATTTTTGCAGGCAATCTCTCCTACCATCAAGACTCAAGCATCGTGGGCAAGCTCATCCTTCGGAATTCAAGCGTCATCTTCTCCGATTTCCCCAAAATCTCTCTCATCCACTACTATGGCTCCAAAGAAGAAACAAAGAGGTACTTCCGCTTCTTCCTCTTCTTCGACTTTTGATAGGCATCGCTTTGTTAGTGAAGAAGCTCGGGCTAGTATGAGCATGCCAAGATGAATAGAAATCCGATAGTAGAGAGGGGATTCCGAAAAGAAACTGCCGATAGGCACCTAGGACCTCGGATAGAATTGGAACGGCGCGGATGGGAAACTTTTTCTAATCATCCTAAGGCGGCGGTAGTTTCGGTGGTGCGTGAATTTTACGCGAATGCTATGGAGGGGAGAAATGGGACGGTGTTTGTTCGCGGTGTACATGTCCCGTGTGACTCGGCAACTATCAATGCACTGTTGGAAACGGCGGAGGTCGACAACTCTCGTTTTGAGGCTTTAGCTGCTGACCCGAACTATGACTTGATTATCACCGCGCTATGCCATCCGGGTGCGGGTGCGATGTGGAAACCAGTGGGCGGACCGCCGAGCTGTTTCGACGAGAAATTCTTGACCGTTGACGCTGCCATGTGGTACTTATTTGTGGCCCGACGGATGATGCCGGTCTCGCATAAGAGCGAGGTCCAAAAGGAACGAGCGGTTCTCCTTTTTGCGTTAACTCACGGCTACGACGTGAATGTGGGCACACTTATCCACTCTCAAATCATGTTGTGTGCTCGCAACAGTCACGTCGGTCTGTTCTTCCCGACAATTATCTCCGAGTTGTGTGCCCGGGCGGGAGTTCTATTCCGGGACGACGAGGAGTGGATTCAACCCATGAAGCCGATTTCCATCGAAGACGATAAGCGAAAGTATGCCAAGCGACAGATTGACTTCCCCACTGAGGAGGAAAATTTAGGTGGCTCTAGCGCCGCCGCTCCATGCCGCCGTCCACCACCACCCCGCCGGCGAACTCACACCGATATGATGGCCGAGAATCTTGCCTTCCAAACGCATCAAGGTCAATTCAACTCGTATGTCACCGACCATCTGTCTCACATTGACTCCATGATGCGCTCGCTGCTTGTGCAAGGGGGCATTGACCCATCGACCGTGCCGCCGTCTCCGCTACCTCCTCCCCCATTCCAGTTCCAGTATGATTATTACCAGCACGGGGGTGCCGCCGGAGTGCAACCGCCGGAACATGACGAGGATGAGCCTTGATCAGGGGAGTTTACTGTTTCCCCTTTCTTTTTATTTTGCATATTCTCTTTTGCATTTGCATTCATGGTTCTTTTTGTTCTTAGTTTTTGTTTCGTTTTGTGCAATGAGGGCATTGTACAACTCTAGTATGAGGGGGGTAGATTGTTTTGTTAGGTTGTTTTGCGTGTTTAGTTAATTGGTTTTTAAGTCGTTGCATTTATGTTGTTTAAAGTCGTTATGGTGAGAAGACATGTTTATGAGCCAATGATGATGGTGAATTGATAGTTTACAAAAATATTGATTGGGTCACGTCGTGAATGATACTCGTGATTGTTAAAGCATGAATTATGGTACAAATTTTGAACTTTTTGAGCACATATGTGTGGGGGCTAGAATGTTGTAGGAATAATGGTGAAATTTGAAAGTTTTATGTGGTTAACTTGAAAGGCACCATTTATGAGTTGATTTAGCATGCAAACCCGTGAAAATAAGTCGCTATGTGGGACCTTGAATGAGAAAATTCGATTTGCCTTGAACTTTACATTTACCTCCGTTCCAATGCACTCATTAAAAGATCATACTCCCAACCGGCTGTAATCCAAAGTTATATTATATTCTTAGCCTAGGGAGTACATGTGTGAAAATTGTGCATTCAAAAAAAAACAAAAAAGAAAAAAAAAGAATAAAGAAGGAGATGTAAGGTGAGGGGGAGCCGAAAAAAAAAAAAGGAATGAAATTCTATTCCTAGGCTAAAAGTTGGAGATGTAAGGAGATGAGGAAAGTCAGACGATAAGTCTTGACGATTGCACAATGAAAATGATCGGTGTACTCCCAACTTTTATCCATTTGAGCTTATTTTCCTTCTTTTCGACACCTTTATCTGCACTTAAAAGTTGAATAAAGTTCAATTTATGGCTAGTGATAAATGGACACAGGGATGCATGCTAGTGAGACTTGTATTGAAGTGTTGATTGAGTGACTCGCATGATTTAATGATTGATCTATTTGACGTACGAATGACTAGACCCATCATGACACACACACGTTCAAATTAGTGTCGATATTTAATTGTAGACGAGAATGAGTATTCGTTGCGACTTGACTTGACTATGATTGATAGTGGGAAAGTAAACTGAGGCATGAGCATAAACGTGTCAACTCACCATCGACATTTAATGGTGTTGGTTAGTTCTTGTTGGAGTCTTTTATTTATTTTTGTTGTGTTTATTTAGAGTCTCGTGCTTTAACCTGTTTTGCTTGAGGGCAAGCAAAAGGTTAGTATGAGGGGGTTGATAAGTGGTGTCTTTACGTGTTTATTGCATTAGTTTTAATTGTGTTTACATTGCGCATGCATGCATTTCATTTACTTTTTGTTCATTTTATAGTAATTAATTGCTTTTGATTATGTCTCACTTGTGTGTGATGGATCTGCAGGAAAAATGATCGGAGAACGAAAATCAGAGCGAAAGGTGGAAAGCTCAAGAATATTGGACAGAACAAGCGGCGCCCGAGCGGTACATTTCTACCGCCCGGGCGCGAGAAGTGAATAAATTAAGGGCCAAGACAGAAAGTTGGCGCTCGGGCGGTGCTTTTCTACCGCCCGAGCGCGAGAAAATGCCTCCGAAGTCAGCCTTACAGAATCTTGGCGCTCGGGCGGTGCTTTTCTACCGCCCGAGCGCGAATGCCGCATCAGCCGAGGGAACTTACAGAAAGTTGGCGCTCGAGCGGTACTTTTCTACCGCCCGAGCGCCACTTATTTTTGGCAAGATTTGTTCAGCCGATTCTTTCCTTAATTTCTGAACAAGACTGATATGGTATGCGAGGGGGACAATTGGAGAGGCATTCAGACATAATTCGACAGCCGTCAAGGAGCTTTGGAGAGAACTTTGCGCTTGGAGTGAAGATTTGAAGTTTTCCGGGCATCGTTCTTCGCAGATTTCGTCACGTCTCGTATTTCTAGTTTATTTTCCGTTGTTTAAATATTGTTTTGCTTATTTTCATTATGAATTCTAGTAGCTAACTTTATTATTTGTTGGGATTAAAGGGGATCCTACCCCAAACTTTCAGTTGGTTAATTTATATTTCGGTTTGTGATTTATTCTTGATTATTCTACGATTTTCATTGTGTCGTTGAGCGTAGCTAACTTTTACGACAATTTTATATTACGAGTGAGTTCGAGAGAATAACTAGTGATAGGATCGAGTAGTATAATCTGCGGATCTACAATTTGCATAGACATATGAAATTGGATACATGTCGATAGTCATAGTCCTTAGGGTCGAAAACTAGGGGATTTCATCAATCGAAATGCGGTTCATTCTTGATAAATAATTAAAGACATTTAATTACTTCATTGAGTGAATTAGTTTGGCATAGCTCGAGAGAGTGTGTTCAATTGAATAGGAAATCCTGTCGTAAGCGTAGAACACAATCGAACGAATTAATTAATTAATAAGGGGTAGGTGAACCAGAATTCCCAACAAATTCTTTTATCATTTGAAATTTAATCCATTGATTTGGCATTCATATTTCATCATTTAATCTTTGAGCTTGTTTATTTAAATTTTCTTGAATTTTATTAGTCATAAAACAAACAATCAAATTTCGTCGCTAAAGTTTTAATAACTAAAATAATAATTTTTCAACACAGTCTTCAGTGGAACGATACTCGTACTCACGTACACTATATTATAACTTGACATCGTGCACTTGCGATTAATTTTGAGAATACAAAATCATATTTTTTATTGGGGATTTTACTGTGCAAGATTTGCTCGATCAAGTTTTTGCTAAAACCAACAAAAACAACGGTGAATACAATATCAGGTCCTGTAGACTTGATTAAAGGATGTGGTAAAGCACAATTTTTGTTACCTAATGGTACAAAATTTTTGATCAATGATGTTTTATATTCACCACAATCGAAAAGAAATTTGTTGAGTTTTAATGATATATATTCCCATGGGTATGATACTCAAACAATGAATGAAGGGAATGAGAAATATATGTGTCTTATCACATATAAATCAGGAAAGAAATATGTGATTAAAAACTACCAATGCTCCCTACTGGATTGCATTATACACATATAAGTCCCATTGAATCAAACATGGTAGTTGATAATTCTTCGATATTAACCAATTGGCATGATCGATTGGGACATCCTGGTTCAACAATGATGCGAAGAATTATAGAAAATACACATGGTCATCCACTGAAAGACCAGAAGATCTTTCAGAATAATAAGTTTCAATGTAAAGCATGTTCTCTTGGAAAACTTATTATAAGACCATCACCAGTCAAAATCCAAACTGAATCACCAATGTTTCTTGAACGTATTCAGGGTGATATTGTGGACCAATCCATCCACCATGTGGACCATTCAGATACTTTATAGTATTGATTGATGCCTCCAGCAGATGGTCACATGTATGCTTATTGTCAACTCGAAATGTTGCATTTGCAAGATTACTTGCTCAAATAATAAAATTGAGGAATCAGTTTCCCGATTATACAATCAAGAAAATTAGACTTGATAATGCTGGTGAATTTACTTCCCAGACTTTCAATGATTATTGTATGTCTATGGGAATCATTGTTGAGCATCCTGTTGCTCATGTACATACACAGAATGGATTGGCTGAATCATTGATTAAACGTCTGCAAATGATTGCTAGACCAATGATTATGAAAACAAAGCTCCATATTTCTATATGGGGACATGCAATTTTACATGCTGCTTCATTAATTCGCATCAGACCAAGTGCATATCATAAATACTCCCCATTGCAGCTTGCATTTGATAAAGAACCAGACATTTCTCATCTGAGAATTTTTGGATGTATGGTGTATGTGCCTATTGCATCACCACAACGAAAGAAAATGGGACCTCAAAGAAATGTTGGAATTTATATCGGTTATGATAGTCCATCAATCATTCGATATCTTGAACCTCAGACAGGAGATGTGTTCACAGCACGTTTTGCTGATTGTCATTTTAATGAGGAAATCTTCCCAATGTTAGGGGGAGAACAAAAACATACCGAAAAAGAAATTATATGGTATGTATCATCATTGTTACATCTGGATCCAAGAACAAAACAATGTGAAAAAGATGTACAACAAATTGTACACTTGCAAAGAATAGCAAATCAAATATCAGATGCATTTGCAGACACAAAAGGGGTAATTAAATCATATATACATGCTGCAAATGCCCCTGCTCGAATTGAAATTCCAAAGAAACAAATGGAAGATACTCATGATGTCATTAAACGCCTGAAGCGTGGAAGGCCAGTCGGTTCCAAGGATAAAAATCCTCGACAAAGAAAATTCATAGAGAAACACGATGATCACAAAATAAAGAATGATGTTTCTGAAGAAACATATGATGATCACAAAATAGAGAATGGTGTTCCTGAAGAAACACATGATGATGAAAATGTTCTGTCAGAACCACAAACTGACGAGAATCATGAAATCTCTATCAATTACATTAATACTGGAAAAATATGGAACCGAAAAGATATAGATGAAATTGATGATATATTTTCTTATAATGTGGCAATCGACATCATAAATGATAATGAAGATCATGAACCAAAATCTTTTGGTGAATGTAAAAATCGGCAGGACTGGATAAAATGGAAAGAAGCCATCCAGGTTGAATTGGATTCGCTAAATAAACGTAATGTTTTTGGACCTATAGTCCTTACACCTGAAGGTGTAAAACCTGTTGGATACAAATGGGTTTTTATTCGAAAGCGAAATGAGAAAAATGAAATAGTAAGATATAAAGCTCGACTTGTTGCACAAGGTTTTTCTCAAAGGCCTGGAATTGATTATGAAGAAACGTATTCTCCTGTGATGGATGCAATTACGTTTCGGTATTTGATTAGCTTGGCGGTATCTGAAAATTTAGAAATGCGTCTTATGGATGTTGTTACAGCTTACTTATATGGATCACTTGATAGTAATATATATATGAAAATCCCTGAAGGATTTAAGATGCCTGAAGCACAAAGTTCAAAACCCAGAGAATGTTATTCTGTGAAATTACAAAGATCATTATATGGGTTAAAGCAATCAGGTCGAATGTGGTATAATCGACTAAGTGATCACTTGATGAAAAAGGGATATGTAAATAATTCAATATGCCCTTGTGTTTTCATTAAGAAAACAACATCCGGATGCGTAATTATTGCTGTATATGTTGATGATTTAAACATCATTGGAACGAATAAGGAAATTCAAGAAGTTGTGTTATACTTGAAGGAAGAATTTGAAATGAAGGATCTTGGAAAAACCAAGTATTGTCTGGGTTTACAAATTGAACAAAAAGAATGTGGAATGTTTGTTCACCAGACAAATTAAACAGAAAAGATCCTTAAACGTTTTAATATGGATAAAGCAAATCCTTTAAGTACTCCAATGGTTGTTAGATCATTAAACATAGAAAAGGATCCATTCCGTCCATGTGAAGATGATGAAGATATTCTTGGTCCAGAAGTACCATATCTAAGTGCTATCGGTGCCCTTATGTACCTTACAAATTGTACAAGGCCTGATATATCTTTTGCCGTGAATCTGTTGGCAAGATTTAGCACATATCCAACAAAGAGACACTGGAACGGAATTAAACATATATTCCGTTATCTACGAGGAACGACAGACTTGGGACTTTTGTATTCAAAAGATGCTAATCCAAGTATAATTGGTTATGCTGATGCTGGATACTTATCTGATCCACACAAGGCACGTTCCCAAACTGGATATGTATTTACTCGTGGAGGCACTGCAATATCTTGGCGTTCACAGAAACAAACGCTCGTAACAACTTCATCAAATCATGCCGAGATTATTGCATTACATGAAGCAAGTTGGAATGTGTGTGGTTAAAATCAATGACCCAACATATCCAAATTTCATGCGGATTATCATTCGATGAGAAGCCTGTGATATTATATGAAGATAATGCTGCATGTGTTGCTCAAATGAAAGAAGGATACATAAAAAGCGACAGAACTAAACATATTCCTCCTAAGTTCTTCGCATTCACCAAGGAGCTTGAGAAGAATAAATGTATTGATGTTCGTCACATTCAATCAAGTGAAAACTCATCAGATCTCTTCACAAAGGCACTTCCTACGTCAATATTCAGAAAGCACATATATAATATTGGGATGCGCAATCTACGAAATTTGTGAAGAATTGTTCGTGTCAACATGAGGGGGAGTTTACGTGACTGCACTCTTTTTCCCTTACTATGGTTTTTATCCCAATGGGTTTTTCCTAGTAAGGTTTTTAACGAGACAGTACAAAACACGTAATGAAGACATCATCGTATCATGATCACCATCACAAGGGGGAGTGTTGAAATAATATATTTTAATATGGAAAAAGTAATAGTTGAATATTTGAATGTTGAAAATAAGAGTTGTAAAGTTAGAAATTTGTGTGTGATGATGTAGGTAATGATGTATTTTATTTTTGGATTATGTGTAATGAAACTCTATAAATAGATCTCTCATTTGTGAAGAAAATCACAATTGAGTAGAGAGAAAAATATTATAAAGTGTTTAGTTTGGTAAATTTTGAGAGTTTGAGATTTTTACTTTTTACCATAAATTTTTACTTTTTCACAACATTATCCAAATTTTAGACATGTTATATTTAAGGTTCTGAAAAATAAGTGAAAAATTATTAAATATTGTGGGCAAGTTTCGAGTTTTATCGAATTAAACGAGTTTAATAAAAACTTAATATTTTAATTTTTACTATAGTTTCACTTAAATCAACAGTCCATTAATAAATTAAATAACATATTAACATAATAAATTTAAAAATAAATGCATAAATTTATCACTGACTCCACTTCTAAAATATTGTTTCCTGTTAGCTACTCCATCGTCCTCACAAACTGCTCCATTGTCTATCAAGTGTTTTCAGGTTCACAAACAATATATATTAGCTTTAAGATTTATATTTGTTATTTAAAATTTAAAATATTTTACTGTGTTTATGCTAGTGAAAGCTGCTCACAGATAAGATTCGTGAGACCGTCTCACAAGAGACCTACTCTTAAATATTTCCTTCAAAACTCGTGTTTTTTCACATTTAACATGTACGTAAATTAATTAACCTAATATTGACACTTTTTTCTCCACTTTTATCCAAATCATATTTTTTTATTCATGTTTTATACTTAAATTAATCCTCGTTTCTTCGTGTTCGTCATATTATCCTTTATATCAAACTTCCCCTAGAGATTGTGAAGACCATACAAAGAAAAGATTAAAAAGAGAAGAAGAAAAAGGATTTCTAGCCTTGTTGGGAATGGTTTAAATCACACATTGAGTATACAAGAAACAAACTAAAATGACATTAACCGGTAACGTGTCTTTAGATATTTTTTATCCCAAAAATATAGTATCTTAATAGAGAGGCTAACGCGAATATAGAAAATAGGGTCCACATTCACATTGACCCATAACAAATAAATATGACCATGCCCCCAACACATACACAAAATCAACTGCTCCAAAAAATCAGACCTGTCCACTAGCAATTCCAATTATATATAAAAAGAGTCATGTTAATTTCTTGGCTCGTGAATAAAGTGACCGTCGTATATTGAATGTATAATTTTGATATTTTTTTTTATCATATTAAATAAGTGATTGTTATTTTATTGGTGGATACAGATATACAGAAAAGTGCATCCCACTAGACCACTCATAGTAACAACTCCGTGTAAGAGCATGTGTTCGAACTAAAGTTTTGATATACAAGTTTTTAAATTTTAGCCCTTCTTTTGAACGTTATTTTTAGCGAGGAGAAAATAAATAAAATTAGTTCAACAATTTGGCCTATATATGTTGAGTCGGACTCTTGTGAGACGGTGTCACGAATTTTTATCTGTGATATGGATCAACCCTACCGATATTCAAAATTAAAAGTAATACTCTTAGCATAAAAAGTTATATTTTTTTGTGAATGACACAAATAAGATATTTGTCTCACAAAATACGACCCGTAAGACCGTTTCACACAAGTTTTTGTCTTATATGTTTGTGATTCTTTAAATTAGTCAAGCTTAATAAAATTTAATAAAAAAAAAGGTTAAATCTAATGCAATAAATTTAATTTACAGTTTGAATTCGGGTAGGATGTGTCGGCAATGTATAGAAATAAACTAATTTATTGTATTAAGATCAAAATATGACTGATTGTACGATGAGAAGTGTAGCTATATAAAGTTATAAACCGATTCGAGGGATCAGTTTTTTTATTAAAAAAATTATTTTTAATTATAAATCCATTTATAATGAGGAAAATAGTTCATTCTCTGATGAGATCTTATATATATGTGTATATATATATATAGGCATAGTTTGGTACACATGATATGATAAACATGTGATATATAATATAAATATAAGTTAATGATAAATAAAATGTAGGATATTATATTTAATGTTTGGTATGATTTTAATAACATTGATTAAATTTATATATTGATTGTAATGAGAAAATTAAACTTATCATAATAAATTTTATAATTTCAAAGTTGTTGCTTGAGTTCATATTTTTTATATGTTCATATACCGATAGTACTTGCATGATTTATTTATTTTTACTATTCAAGTTTGTAAATATCTTTATGTTAATCATTCTACTACATGTTAGGTAACAATTTCAAGGATAGAAGTCTAGAAGAATTATGGTTGACACATCAAATTAAAGATGCTGAAGAAATTACTTTGAGGCAAATTCTCAATCAGATTAATATTCTACCAAAGGTTACGTATCATTTATTATTCAATTTATTTTTGTTACTTCAAGATTTTTTTGAATGTTTATTCAATGGAGAAAATATTTTATAAATGATATTTATAAAAATGAGATAGGAAATCAAAAATTGACATTTAATTTGACTTAATGTGTCTCACTTATTAACAAATATAGAACAAATTCTATTGCTCCAAGGCATATATACATGAGATAGAAAATAAGGCGAATCCATGGTACAAAGCATATAGTAATTGCTCAAAATCAGTCAACAAAACAATGGAAACCTGGAGCAGTAATAACTGCATAGACTTCAATATCAATATTGTGTCAAGATAAAATTACATTTAAATATTATGTCTATAACTTAACATGAGTTGATAATAATGCCTTACATTAAATTTTTATTATGGATATAGAATAATAATGAGCGTAAATGATGACACTGACACTGCATGGGTTACATTGTTCCGAAACGTCGCAAATGTTTTTATTTGCTGTAGCGTTGAAGATTTTATCGATTCCATTACTAAGGTATACAAATAATGATTATATATATATATATATATATATATTTATATACCAAATAGAGAAGAATATACATTTCTTCTCAAAATGGACAAGTCGGTTGAAATAAAAGACAGAACATTAGCATTTGTAATTGAAGACATTCAAAATCCATGCACAAATTTCAACAACAACAACAATGCAAGAAAAAAGAGATAAGTGGATTTCGAACAAGAAGAAATTATAAAGAAAAGAGGATGTCCAACAAATATCATGAATGATATGGGCAAACAAATAATAGAAGACGAAATCTAGTGAAATGTTTTGTTCAAAAGTTAGGGTTAGGAATCTTTAAGTCGGGCTTCCGGGGCAGGTTGGTCCAAGAAAGAGCGGGCCTCCAGTTGGGGCAAATAATTTATTATTTTGCAAAATATCTCCCAATTTCGAAAAGTAAATTTGATATAAATTTACCAAAATATCCTTCTTATTTTATTTTTAAAGAAAACATTGAATTATTTGTTTTTCTTTAAAAAGTAAATAGATGCCTTTTGCTCTTTTGAAAAACCTATTTAATAATATGTTCTTTAGAATGACGATTTGTGAAAAGAGTTCGTTTCAGTGTACTGAAGCTGGTTTAGTACATTAGTTGATGACATATGTTAAATTAAAAAGATCAAACATAAATTCTGACTAGTCTTTAATAAATAGTTACTATGCATTCATAAAAAGTTGTGTAAAAGTTGTGAAAACTGCAGCATTTAAGAAGATTCTCATGACCAAGTATTGTCTACCATTTGCTGAGTTTTGATACAAATACTTATTTTTTGTTGTTTCTCCCATCAAATGTACAATTATGAGTCTAACTTGATTCTGACTCCAATTAAGCCCATTGGAAGTTTGGAACTATAAAAAGGTTGTGTGATACTCAAAATCGACCGATCAAACTTGTTTGCCTTCAAGTATCTTGTTATTTGCTTAATGTTCCGAAAAATGTTTTAGCTCATGGAAAATTTTCTAACATGTTTTGACAGGTACAAGAACTTTTGGCGGAAAAAACAGAACTGGAAAGAGATCATAAAATTCTAGATGACAAGCTTTCATCTGCCCTCTCTGAATGAACATCAATGATAACATGGCAAAGAAACAGATGAAAATTGCCCAAGAAGCTGTTGCAGGTGTTCTACTGCTAAAAAAATAGTATATCACAGCCTATTTACAACTCGCAGAGTAGAATTTTTGGAACCTTTCCTCGCAACTTTGTTCATAATTTGACATCCTCTATTTATTTATATGTAGGATGGGAGAGGGCAGGGTCAGAAGCAGTATCTTTGAAACAAGAACTTGATAATGTTTTACAGCAGAAAGCAGCTTCTGAAGAACGATTAGGCCACTTGGATGTTGCATTGAAGCAGTGTGTATAACAATTGAGGATTGTTCATGAATAATAGGAGAAAAGAGTTCATGGCGCAGTGGCGAAGACAAAAGAAGAATTTGAGAAAACGAGGATTATTTTAGATGAAAAGGACGCTGAGAAAACGCATCTCGGTAATTCTTCATCAGGAAAGGACAAGGTTATTGAAGATTTGAGTAAGCATAGGACTCAGGTAGGGGCTGATCATAATGCCCTAATGTTGAGAGTAGAATCTGCTGAAAAAGAGAATACTTATCTGAAGTACGAGGTCCGTGTTCTTGAGAAGGAGCATGACATCCAGAATGAGCAAAGGGAATTTAATTGTCGAACCTCTGATATTGCTCAAAAACAACTCCAGGAGAGTAAAAAAAATTGCTAAGTTGAGTCAGAATGTCAAAGGCTACGCCTTCTTGTCCGGCCTAGCCCTGCTGCTTTTGTTAAAATGAAGAATGAAGTCGAAATGCTTGGAAAAAATCAAATGGAGATAAGGAGAAAAAGGCCAAATCCTTAATTGATTAATTCAGGGAACTTTCACGTCAACATGCCTTCTGAAACACCAAGAAAAAGAATCAATTCCCTGCCAAAGCAGTCGCATGTGATGAGAAAATAGAATTCTGAACAATGCACTTAAGAATTCAAGTGAACTCCACTTTTCTAGAACCATGTGTGCCCGTACACCTTGCAGACTATCACGGGCTGGACAGATAGACGAGTTACTTGAAGCCAAACAACTGCAGAACCAGGTCACCTATGTTTCTTTCCATAACATTCTTTGGCTGCCTCGTCTGATATGGGAAGCGATGACAAAATCAACTGTGAGGAATCTTGGGCTTCTGTTTTGATCTCAGAGCTTGAGCATTTAAAAAACAAGAAACAATTGGGCACGCCATCTCACATATATACGGGAAGTTCAGACATGAATCTCATGGCTGATTTTGCTGAGATGGAAAAGTTGGCAGTAGTGTCTGTCGATTAGCCAGCTGGAACTTCTCATCATTCCTCCAAGGCATTGTAGTGACCCGTTCCAGAATCACCTACTAGGCAAGAACTAAGCATGCAATTAACCTAATTAACAATAATCAGAGATAACAGCGGAAAAGTCAACAAAATAATGGTTATACAACCCAATCGAAGTCTAGAATAACTCCAAATAAAATATCCAATACAACCATATCGAATCAAAACAATACCGATAAACTAAACCAACCAGCTACTCAACGTCCTCCTCCTGCTCCTCCTGAGCTGTCCAACCTGAGGCCTGCCCCGTGGGAATGGGGTGTCCAAGAATAAACAAAACCGAGGACGTGAGCGATAAGAACGCCCAGTACAAAAGTATGAGTATACAGACCTATATGAAATGCACATGCTATGATCATGATACCGGGGTAGTCAAGAAACAGGAGTCACAAAAGGATCTCAACAATGCTCAGTCTAGAGGCGCCAAGTGGATAGTGCCGCGCGGTACACCTCTGGGTCACTACATCCACTACAAGACAGACGTGGACCTAAAATGTCCCGGACCACCGAAGCCCTCCCGACCCGTCGGCCACTGTGTACTCTCGGTGTCCATGCGTCCACAAGACAGGGCTGAGCGGCCCCAAGATATAGCTTATCTCGAAAGAGATACAGCTCAACAGTAAAGGCTATCTCGAAGGAGGTACGGCTCAACATGAAATGCAACGTGCAGTAATAAACGTGACATAATAGCATGCATCATATGACATATATCAATGCACCACATAATCATGCAACACATATAAGAATGTATACTCAACCAGGATATCTCGGATAGTACTTTCGTACCTCTATCACAGCAATCCTAATCCACTGGAACAACCAGACAACAGGTCTAATCCAAGCCTATTCATCAAGTGAAAACCATCACTAAACTTATCTACCAGACTTAACTAGATAATCCTGAGATAAATACTGATAAAATTCCAAACCTTCGTCCGTCGCTAGCCCGCTGATGCCGCTAGCTCCCAACTAGAGCACAGCTCTGCTACAAGACCAGCAGCTCCCCGCTAGTGCCCAAATCTCGGAACAAGACTAGAACCTGTCAGAAACGACTGAAATGCTATGGAATTCTCTGAATTGGCGAGTCAAAATGAGGAAATCCGACCACTATTTATAGGCCATGTTCGGATCGTCCGAACCCTCTTCGGAACGTCCGAACTATTACGTGTCCATCGGCTCTTGACAGCTCATGATCGGATCCTCCGATCATACACTTCGGACCGTCCGAACATGCACGTGTCCAGCTGCTCTTGACACCTCATGATCGGATCCACCTAACCCACTTCGGACCTTCCGAACTCTTCGGTGCTTCCGAACCATCTTCGGTCCGTCCGATCATGTCTCGGTCAAAATTACACATTAAACCTTCTTAATCACCATTACTCCGTTAATTACCCAATTTGGAATTCGGGCTACTACAGCATGTAATGAGATTACTGGTCCCTGAGGAAGTCCATCTGTCTAGCATTATGTGATTAGTTTGGATGTTTGACACTGGAATAATTTGCAGCAACAAAAAGCAGTAAGTCGATGCAAAAATAAATCTTTTATCCACGAGATGAGATCACTTGTATAACAGTGCTCTATGTTGATGGCATTCATCTCTAAAATACAATCAAGAAAATAAATCGCTACAACTCTTGTTAACAGCGAACGACATATGCAGAACTTTCAAGCACATAGTGAAAGAGAAAAGAATGCAACAAAAATATGAAAAGTATGATCAATGCAGATGGAGGGATTATTTGTCGCCTATTCATCGGTTGCATAGGAGGAGCACAATCTTCTGGATATGAACACAACTTTCTGTGAAAGTGTGAAAGGCCAAGGGACGCACTGTTTGATCCGAACGCAGCCTGACTGCTGGCTAACGGCGCACTGTTTGGTCCGAGCGCAGGTGATAGACTAATGGACATAAAGTTTTCGAATTGGTGCAATATTTATTTTGCCATATCGCACCGGGCCAGGCCGAGCCGAGCCGCCCGTGCATGAATTTCTCAGGTTTGGGGAGCAAGCGGTGTGAGGGGCCAAAGGGTGGAGCTTTCCACAGGTTTGCTCACCCTTTTCAGGTACTTGCTTTTACTTTTCTTAGCGGCCCCCGTTGTTCTCTGAGTGTGGATTCAAGCGCTAAATTCAACTTAAAATCCGAATGCATGAAACTTTAAATAAACCATGAATTAAAACACAAATTCATGAACTAAACATGTATTTAATGCATTAAAACAATTTAATAAAATAAAAAAAATTAATAATTTGCATGCATGTGGTTTACGTGGACTTTAAAATTTTCGGGAGGTTACATACTAGTTTGAGGATATTGCCTTTGACGAAAGTAATATGAAGAAGAAGTTTTGAGTCAAGAAGAATATGATGGAAGCGAATCAGATTCTGACTGAAGACGAGGTTTTTCGACACGAAACACATGAAGATTCCTCTGGTTTCTTTAGCTGGACAAAAGTATCTCTTAACATGGTCCAAAGAATCATGAGAGAAAATCCTAGTATTCAGATATATTCTCTGCAGGACAGGTAGAAAAATACTTACGAAGTATTGGCCTAAGAAATAGAAAGCAACATCTAATCCAAAAAGTTTCCAGAAGAGTAATGACAATACCAATGGAACTTAATGGAAATAGAATATAGATGCAACTAAGTCCTTCTGAAGAGATTAAAGAGGATTACAAAAAAAAAATCAAGATAGAAGTGGCACGGACCATGTCATGGATTTATATTGGAGCAATCCAAATTATGATAAAAGATACTTTTCAGAGAAGGAATAGATTAACCCATTGATATTACTATATGCGATAAAAGAATGGGGAACCTTCAAGACTTAGACCAGGAAACTATCTTAGAAAATCTCTGCGCAGGAAAGATTGTAGGAGTAATCTATCCAAGAATAGCCTAAAACCTGATAGATTGAGATTTTAGCCGAGCTTTGACATTACATCAGAATTTCAAGTGAAAAAGGCTGATGAAAGAAGGTAATAGACCATATTCGATAACCTATCAAATTTCATATGCTCTATCTAATACACATCATTCAGAATTGTTTTATAGAAATTAGTTCATTGAAATACCTGAGATATTTGGAAAAGTTGCTCAGGCAATTTATCCAGAAAGAGTTGAGTTTTCCTTAATATGTGAAACAAACATCCAAATACAAGACAAACAGATTCTACAGAGGAATCAAAGTCTTATAATGGAATCAAGAAGACAATATTTTCAGGGAGATCGAATTACAAATTACAGGTGGGGAAAAGCACATGTCCAAGAAACCCAATAGGAGTTAACAAGCTTTTACACAATAGTAAAGCTCAGATGCCCAGAAGGGTGGAAGGAAATAGAAATAGTATTTGATATTATGAAACAAAGGAATCAATTTCCTTGTAATACTATATAATATTTAGAACAACCTACGATAGGAAATTTCCACGGAATGATCAATATCGGAGAATTGGAATTTCATATAAAAGAAATTCCAGCGAAAGAACCAGATCGATTGGTTCTTGGACTAGAGTTTATCGAGAAACATAAACCTTGAAAACGTCTAGAATATGGAATGTAATTTATGACGGAAGATAGGATGTGGAAAATCCAATGACCACAAGTCCATACTCGATATACATTTCAGTAGGGATGTTATATGAACAATATAAAGCATAATACTTTACTGCTTATATTGATTCACGTGATGGAATCTGTACAGCAAAAAGAAGAGTTTTTTCAAATTATTTGGAGTTCTTATGTGATGAGCTACCAAAAAGAAGATGCACCTTTGTGATATGAGTAGTACCAATCAAATCTTTTAAGCCCTCTTCAACTGTACAGTCTATTATATTGAACAGTCTCGGAATCCTTCTCATTCTCGTGTGGGTCGGTTCATTCATGTTCCCTCTAATTAAAAAACCAATATTTTTGTTTTGAACCAAGACTTCTTGCAAAACCTCTTCACTTTGCTTCATAATTCAGAAAAAAGAAAAGGCAGGAAACACCAACAAAAAGCAAAGGGCCCAAAAAAAAGACGGCGGTCGAATTTCTGGGCCCTTTATTGTGGAAACGAATCAATTAATGAAATGATTGGATGACAATCATTTTATAGCAATTATTTAGTAGTTATGACGGGTTAGAGATGATAAAGAGAGTAGAAAGGAATCTGTAATCATGGCATCGAGAACATCATAAAGTTAATATATATATATATATATATATATATATATATATATATTAACTTTATGATGTTCTCGATGCCATGATTATATATATATATATATATATATATATATATATATATTAATTATTGGGAATTGTGAAAAGGGTGATATCCAAAAAGACTCGTATTTATTTTCTGAAATGACAATTTTTTGTGACAAAAATGAAAGAAAGAGAGAAAATTATGGTAAAGATTAATAAAAATGTGGTCAAGAAGCATAAACTTAGTCTGTTTCCATGATGTTATGGAAAAAAAGATCAGAAAAATATATAATAAGAAAACTAGATTTTGAATCAACGGATTTCCTATCTTTTGATTAGTTTGACTCGTTTGTCTGTCTGCATTATGTAAATCATTTTCCTGAGCATTTATCCATATTCCAACTCCATGAGAGAAATCGTTCCCATAAATTAAAAATTTATTAACCTGTGAGGAAATGAAGTTGAGACTCTTACTAAAATTTCTGAAGGCCATGTACATTTAACTGTTGGATTTGATTTTCTACACGCCCAAACGCAACGGAAATTTTAAAGTTTTTATTTATTTTGAGAATCAAAATATGATTTTCTTTGGGCGCTCGTATGATTTTAATAAAAACATACATAGGATGTTAGAATCGTTATACCTTTGGTGAATTAATGTAATGCCCGGTTACTCGTACAAATGATTAGTAATATGTTTATGTCATTATAGATAGTTATTTAGCTCATTATGTTTTACATATTGATTGAGGTATCAATATTGAGATTGAACATGATTTTATGTGGTCCATGGTATATTGAGAATGAATATATGACTAAATAGTTATAGTAAGATGTGTAGGTGATGGTAGTGTAATGGAATTTGTGGGAAATGAGATGTAAATATGGTAGTTCGTACGGGTTTTAGCATAATGATTTGAATATTGATCCAAATTGTGTGAGGCCTTAACCATTAGAAAGATAAGATATAATGCTACAACTTTCACGTTCTGGGTTTTGTCCAAATCATTGTGGAAGACAAGCCAAAAGTGCCCCGAAGTGTGTCGTGTATACCGTCATTCCCTCATTGACACATGTTAGGCAAATGGGCTTAACTTTTTACTCAGACCACCAAATGACCTGAAAAAAGTTTGAGATTCAAGCCAAGACATAGGGCTACAATTTTTTAGTTTACCATTTTTTCAGATTATGAACGGAAGAGACGTTTCCGGAGCGATCGTTGACGAAGTAGCGCGCAAAGGCAGAACAGGTGGCGCCCGAGCGGTAAGATTTTACCGCCCGAGCGCCGGTGCTTTGCAAGTTCAGTATTTTTCCAGAGAGTTTGGCACTCGAGCGGTAGAAAATGACCGCCCGAGCACCGGTGCACCAAAATTTTATCTTTAGGGCAGAATGTTATTTAAGGAGATAAGCTTCGACTTTTCTGCACATCTTCACAAATATATCAGTTTCTTCCACAACAAGACTCGAGAGAAAAACCTAGAAAACACTTCCCATCAGCTTTTTCATCCTTTCTTCCATCAAATTAAAGTAAGAACTTAGTTCTCCATCACAAGAACATCATATAGGTGTAAGTTTTCTTCTCTTTTAGTTGTTCTGCATGTAGAGGAGTGATTTTCACCTAGTAGATACATAGTGATGGATTTTTTTATATATTTGACAATATAGGAGCGAGATACATCGTCTCAAACAAGTATTCGTACGCTTGGACTGTAAGTTGGCATGTTCTTGAAGTAATACATGAGTAATATTATGATTTCAAATACTTCTCATTGATTATTGTTATATCTACATTGTTAGTATCTTATTGATGAAAACATAGCACCATATTCCATTGTTATGTATTAAATATGTAAGGAACTCATGAATATTGATGATGGGTGCTATGTTATGAACATGAACATGAACATTGAAAGAAAAATGACTGATTTTACATGATATAGAGCTTGTTGAAATCATGGGTGGTTTTAAGTCGACCAAAGCTATTGGCCAATACATGTTCATGGGGCGTGGGGTTGCCAAAGGTTGCTCCCTGACATCCAACACAGTAGTAGCTATATAATAAAGCAAGCATGGTAGTACAGGTCAACTAATGAGGCTCAAGTACAAAAATGAACATTGAATATATGCTACGGTATGACATGTTTTTAAGATTCATTATTGATCACGACTTGATATGTATGTTCCTTCGACGCATATTGATACGTACAAGTGCCAACTTATTGAGTTTTATAAACTCACGTAGCTCATGTATTACAGGATCAGGTAGTGAAGAGACGTAGGATGCCGGTTCGCCAATGGATGCTTGTAACATGCCTTACCTCGACAAGAACCGGGACATCTTATTGTATAGCTTCCGCATATGTATTGTAGTAAATTTTATGTCAGGATTTGAATCAAGTTCCATGTTATGTATGATGATACAAAGTATGTTTGTATATGAGAATATGTTTATAAGTGTGTATGAATAGTATTGCTTGGTTTTTTTTGTATACAAAATCTAGGGACATCATGCCAAAATTTTTATAAACCGTCAAAGTGATGCCTCTTGTTTGACTTGCTTGATACTATAGTTATATCATTCAAACCTTATTTTGATTATGGTAATCATGGTAAGTATAGAGTAAGGGTGTGACAATTAATCACGTGGCTCCAAATAATCCGGTATAAACGGATTAGCTCTTGTTGATTCCCTACAAAATTTCTTCGATGAAATCCTTTATTTTCTTCTAATCAGGTCCACGACTGAATTGTATGTTCCTCTTCCAAATTGCACTAGAGAATAAGAAAGAGATTTTACGCAGGAGAACAAATATCAAGAGACGGCTTAAACCCTAAAAATAATTCAAGGTGGCCGAATTTTCTTCTTTCTTTGGAGGAGTGTTTTTTGGAAATTATGGTTGTGGTATGCTAGGGTTATGACTTGCAACCCCTATTTATAATTAAGTCATAGCCTAATTACATAATTAATATTAATGAGCTTGATTTAATTAATTGGGCTAGTCCAACTAATTTAATTAATTTAATCAAGGTCCATTAAAGCTTTAGTTAATTATTATGTTGGACTTGTACTCCTACAAGCCCATTAAACATTTTACCCACCATATTTAATTTATTAATTAATCAACTCAACTTTTGATCTTAGTAAATTAAATACATTATAAATTCAACATTTGAATTTATTATTTAAATTATGAATTCAACTACTTGAATTTTCATCACCTCCAAAATTTAATATTTAATAAATCCAACATTTGAATTTAATAAATTAATTCTCAAATTTTATAAATTCAACTACTTGAATTTATTCTCTCGAAATTTAATTAACATAAATTCAACTCCTTGAATTTACTATATAATATAAATTCAACTTCTTGAATTTATTCACTCAATGGGAACAAACGATCCAGTGCTTGTGTGACCCTCAATGGTTCAGGGACACAGCTAGCCGTGTGTGGGGACCCGGACGCTAATCGTAATCATAATCGTCATTGGGACTAATTAATCAATTCTAAAACAGGGTCTAAAATTTTTTTTTAAAAGTATATAAAAGTATCAATCATGTACCACATACATTTATTCAACTAAGGTTTAAACAGCTAATGTCAAGTGTCCAACCCTATCTCTAATCCAAGTCCGGAGCCTCCACTCTAATCACGATCTTTCCTCATCTCCTGGACCCTGATCCTGTCCCACCTGTTGTCATGTACACGTACAGACAAGACAACAGCCGGATAACTCCGGTGAGAATAAATCCCAGTATAAATCAACGAAACATGAAATCATATAAACAAATATAAAGCATGTAATCAGGTAACAGATATATGTATCAAAATCTGAAACATAAACAATCATAGACTGTCGACAATGCTCATAACTCTATCATTCAGACTAGACTCAATCCTAGTCTAAGGATCACGGTTTCCAGATGTGGTGTTCCTATATCGAATTCCGTAATAGAAGGAACAATAATTCCATTACTCGATATAACCAAATATGGTGTTCCTATATCGAATTCCGTAATAGAAGAATTCCAATCTTATTTACTCGATATAACCAAACATCCGGTGTCCTGACCTAACCGTCATGGACTGTAGCTCTATCGCTAATATCCTATCTTGAGACATCGTGCAATGTGCCCGTGGCGATCCCGCCACTGTCAGGCACTTCCGTCCCAAGATTTCTACACTATCATGTGACATCGTGCAATGTGCCCGTGGCGATCCCACCACTATCAGGCACTTCTGTCACAAGATTACTCGTCTAATACCTGCTATCTATAATTCAAGAGAACAAGTACATCAGTCAAATCAATGCAAATATCAATGCAATAAAGTAAAGTATGTGATTTAGGGAAACTCAAGTCTAAACCGACTCAACTCGATCTCCCAATAACACATTGACTTATACCTTTCTTTCGTCGGTTTCTGGCTCAGTCGAAGTCCTGAACTCACAGCCTGTCTGGCAATGACAATACCAATAATCTCATGTCAATATACCTTTCAAATCAATAACAATTTAATAAATCTGGATTTAATTCAAATCATCGGCATAACGGTACAAATTCAATATTTCCGTCAATACAATATCCTCAAATCACAGTTACAATCCATAACCCATATCCAATACAACCCGTAATCCAATCACAATTCAAATCTGTCTGTTATAAATCAATATACCCTAAAAATTCATAACAATTTCATAATCAGTCCGTTTCTTAATCTGACTTCGCTTCTATGATGTCTAACATGTCAAGAACATCATATATGAATTCCATTAAATTCTGACAATAGCATAATTTCAAAGCATGTCAAAACGTAGCAAAACTTACGTCCAGTTGTAGCCTACGTCGATAGGAACTCAATACCGAAGTCGGATTCAAAATCAGACGGACGGATTTCTCACAAAAGGCGTAAGGATTTTCACTCTTTTTCCCAGAGCTTTTCTCGACTTTTGTTACTGATTTTCGAAGGAGTAAACGTTATATATATATCAATGCATGAATTCGACGAGGTGGCAAAATTTTTGCAAAACACGTTGCACCGCGGGTGCGGTAACCGCTGGACCGCGGGTGCGCTCCAACACCGCGGGTGCGGTCCTGTTTCTGACGCGGGTGCGGTCACCCTACTGTATCAATTCCCAAAATTCCAGTAGCACGACCGCGGGTGCGGTGCTTCTCCTACCACGGGTGCGCTCAAGCTTCGGCAACCCTGTTTATTTTCTAAACTCAACGACCGCGGGTGCGGTCATGGTGACACCGCGGGTGCGGTCTCAATTTTGCAAAACTAGCTACCCTACTGGACATGCACCGCGGGTGCGGTGTCTTCCTGAGCGCGGGTACGGTGTTGCTTCGGCAACACATTCTGAAATTCTAAATAAATGGCCGCACATTATCTTATATCGTTTCTCTATTGGCCCTTCAATAATAACGTTAAATTATAAGTCAATAATTGTTAATGAACAGTGATTAATTTTCGGGCATTACATTTCTCCCCACCTAAGATATGATTTCCTCCCCGAAATCATAGATAGTCAAATCATATCATTAAGAGAGGATGTAATTAAAGTCGAATAAAATTTACATCAGTGAAATAATGCTGGGAATTCTTGTCTCATATCTGATTCAGTCTCCCAAGTGGCTTCTTCGATGCCATGACGAGTCCATTGAACTTTCACAAGAGGAATCGTCTTTGTTCTGAGCTGTTTTTCTTTACGATCGATAATCCGGATCGGTTTCTCGACATAACTCAATGTCTCATCAAGCTCGGTCTCGTCTGGCTGAATCACGTGAGAATCATCAGGGAGATACTTCCGCAGCATCGATACATGAAAGACATCATGTATTCCAGATAATGAAGGCGGCAATGCGAGTCGATAGGCACGATCTCCTATCTTTTCAAGAATCTCATAAGGACCAACATATCTCGGAGACAATTTTCCTTTCTTGCCAAATCTGACAACACCTCTAAAAGGAGAAATCTTCAGGAATACTCGGTCTCCTACCTCAAATACCAACGGTCGTCGTCTGAGGTTGGCATATTTGGCTTGTTGGTCTTGAGCTGCCTTCATTTTCTTCTGAATAAGTTTCACTTTTTCAGTCATATCTCTGATCATGTCAGGTCCAGTCTCAGGAACTTCAGAGATATCATCCCAATACAATGGGGATCTGCACTTCTTTCCGTACAACGCTTCAAATGGGGCCATCTCAATACTCGTCTGATAGCTATTGTTGTACGAAAACTCGCAAAGTGGCAATGCATCTTGCCAATTAGTGCTAAAATCAAGCACTACAGCTCTCAGCATATCCTCCAATGTCTGAATCGTCCGTTCTGACTGTCCATCAGTCTGAGGATGATATGCGGTACTCAAATGTAACTTCGTACCGAGAGCTTGCTGCAGACTCTGCCTGAAGTGCGAAATGAATCGAGGATCACGATCTGAAACAATCGATTTCGGGACTCCGTGCAGTCTAACCACTTCCCGAACATAAATATCGGCCATCTGGTCATACCTGTAGGTCATTTTGTATGGAATAAAACATGCAGATTTGGTTAATCGATCAATCACGACACAAATCGCATCACAACCTCTAGAGGATCTCGGTAACTGTGTCACAAATCCATGGAAATGTGATCCCATTTCCATTCAGGAATGGACAAACTCTGCAACAATCCTCCTGGTTTCTTTCTCTTCTCTTTTACCTGTTGGCAATTCAGACACTTGGCTACAAATTCCGTAACATCAGATTTCATCTGTTTCCACCAATACTGTGTCTTTAAATCATTGTACATTTTTCTGCCACCAGGATGAATGCTAAAACGACTGTTGTGCGCTTCTGTCAGTATTCGCTGTCTCAAATCCGAAACATTCGGCACAACCAAACGATTATTCACATACAAAATATCATTTTGCACCTGATATTTCGATCGATGTCCAGCTTTAACCATAGCAATTGACTTCTGTATATTCTGATCACCTTTCTGAGCTGTTTTAGTTCTCAAAATCAGCTGTGGTTCATCTTGAATAGTATATAATTTCATAGGTCTCCGATCTGTCTTTAATACTAATCCAGCCAAACAGCAGTCTTCAATCAAATTCGAAACACCAATAGTCGATAAGGATAAAGAACATACCTTTCGACTTAGTGCATCAGCTGCTGCATTGGACTTCCCTGGATAATATTTAATCTCACAATCAAAGTCCTTCAATAAATCCAGCCATCTTCGCTGTCTCATATTCAACTCTGATTGTGAAAACAGATATTTCAAGCTTTTGTGATCAGAATAAATCTCGAATTTCTCACCGTACAAATAATGCCGCCATATCTTCAATGCAAAGACTATGGCTGCCAATTCAAGATCATGAATTGGATATCGAGATTCATGGGGCTTCAGCTGTCTTGAGGCATAAGCGATCACATGCCCTCGCTGCATTAAGACACAACCCAATCCTCGGTGGGATGCCTCACAATAAACAACAAAACCACCAGTGCCTGAAGGAATCGTCAACACAGGAGCACTAGTCAATCTTTTCTTCAATTCGAGAAAACTGGTCTCACATTCCTCAGACCAAACAAATGGAGCATTCTTCTGTGTCAACTGTGTAATCGGTTTGGCAATACTCAAAAAATCTTTAATGAATCGGCGATAATATCCTGCCAAAACCATGAAACTGCGAATCTCGGGTACAGATGTCGGTCTTGGCCAAGAAATTACTGCCTCAACCTTACTAGGATCAACTGATATCCCGTCTCTGGATATAATATGACCCAGAAATATCACATGTTTCAACCAGAACTCGCATTTCGACAATTTAGCGTACAGTTTCTCCGTCCTCAAAATTCTCAACACAGTCCTCAGATTATTAGCATGCTCAATCATATTCTTTGAATAAATCAATATATCATCAATGAATATGATAACAAAATCATCCAAATATTTCTGAAAGACGCGGTTCATCAATCCCATAAATACCGCCGGTGCATTCGTCAACCCAAACGGCATGACAATAAACTCATAATGTCCATACCTGGTTCTGAATGCAGTCTTTGAGATATCAGAGTCCCTGACTCTCAATTGATGGTATCCAGATCTCAGATCGATCTTGGAATACACCGAAGAACCCTGCAACTGATCAAATAAATCATCAATACGAGGCAATGGATATTTATTCTTTACTGTCGCCTTATTCAGTTGCCGGTAGTCGATACAAAGTTTCATCGACCCGTCTTTCTTTCTCACGAACAGTACTGGAGCACCCCAAGGAGATACACTCGGTCTGATATACCTCTTGGCCAGTAAATCCTCCAACTGTTCTTTCAACTCTTTCAACTCGATCGGTGCCATCCTGTATGGAGCCCTAGAAATCGGAACTGTTCCTGGCATTATCTCAATGTTGAAGTCTATCTCTCGAATCGGAGGCAATCCAGGAATCTCATCTGGAAAGACATCAGCAAACTCACACACCACTGGCAAATCTGCCAATGATGGGCTCGATTTTTGTAAATCAACTGAATATACCAGGAATCCATCCGCTCCCTTCTGCAATAATCGAGTCATATTCATTGCAGATATCAAAGGAATTCTGGCACGAGAACCTTTACCATTAAATTTCCACTCCTCTGCCATTTCAGGTCTGAATCGAACAATTTTGTGGAAACAATCAACTGTAGCTTGGTACTTGGTTAGCATATCCATACCGACAATACAATCAAAATCAGATAAACCAAGCACAATATAGTCTAACTCAATCGTATGCCCATCATACTGCAGTATACACGATTTAACAGATTTTACTGATATCAAACCTGTTCCTAACGGAGACGTGACAGATACTACAGTGGCTAATGACTCAACAGGCAATGTGTGCATTAATGCAAATATCTCCGAAATAAAGGTATGAGATGCACCAGTATCAATCAATACATATGCAGGATAACCAGAAATAAAACAGTTACCTGCCACAACATCATCAGGTGCATCCTGTGCCTGCTCCTCGGTCAAAGCAAAAACTCTGGCCTGCTGTCTCGAAGGCTGGCTCACTGTCTGGCCCCCTCCTGGCCTCTGCTGTGACTGGGAAGACGATGCTGGTTGAAAAGTATGCACGGCAGATGGTCGTCTACCTGCCTGAGCCATTGATCCCGATGACTCAGCTGCCTGCGATCCCTGGGCACTCCTCTGGGGACACACTCGAGCAAAGTGTCCCTTCTGTCTACAGATACGACAGCTACCAACCACTCCTCGGCACTGATCTGTGGAATGCCTCCCTCCACACGTACCACAGTACGGTCCTGTATAACTCTGGCCCTGACCGGTCTGTCTAGAGCCACTCGAACTGGACGAGCTAGTTCCTGATTTCTTGAATTGCTTCCCTCTAGCCTTCAAGAAATCATTCTTCCTGATACTGCTGCTGCCACCTTCAAATCGAGGAGGTGGTTGTTGTTGTCCCGGTACTGGAAGCACAAACGAAGCCTCTCTCTGTCTCATCAAACCTGCTTCGGCTCCCTTGGCTCTGTTCAAGGCATCGGTGAAATTGTTTGGCCTCCCGGTATTCACCAAGGTAAAGATTTCAGGATTCAGGCCATTTATTAACTGGTCCGCAACGGCCTCATCATGTTCAGCTACGTGGGGAGCAAATCGGAGCAGTGTAGATAACTTAGCCACATAGTCCTCAATGTTTAACTGGCCTTGTCTCAAGTTTGCAAACTCGGCTCCCTTGTCCTTCCTATAAGATACTGGAAAGAACCGTAGATAAAATTCAGACTTAAACACATTCCAGGTAATGACTGTACCTCGTTGTTCCAATGCTCGTTTCGTTGTAATCCACCAATTTTTAGCAACATCATGCAGTTGATGTCCAATCAGTTTCACCCTCTTCTCATCAGTATACTCCAACGATTCGAACATCATTTCAATATCGTCCAGCCAACTCTCACAATCCACGGAATTCTCCGTACCTTTCAAAGTCGGTGGGCGGAAAGATTGAAATCTTTTCAATAATTTCTCCATTGGTGTGGGTGTCACATCCATGGGAGGATTCGATGTACTCCCTTGTTCTGGTATTCTTCTCGAAGGCATATCTAAAATCAAAAGAATTAGCAACCCCAAACCAAAGTTCTATTTCAGTCCTCCTCCGATCATCTTACTGCTGATCCAGAATCAGCTCTGATTCATTCTTAATAATACATGTTTTCAAATCAAGTCAGATAAACAGATAAACATGTACTATAAAGCAGTAAATCATGCTAGCAACCAAAAGCAGGAAAGAAAACACATTCTACCCCGCCCACTAGCTCCTATCTCAATCTCAAGGATCTATCGCTCTGATACCACCTGTTGTGGGCACCCAGACGCTAATCGTAATCATAATCGTCATTGGGACTAATTAATCAATTCTAAAACAGGGTCTAAAATTTTTTTCTTTTAAAATGCGGAACGTAGTGACATAAAACATACATATATACTTCTCAATATATAAAAGTACAAATCCTGTACAACATACATTTATTCAACTAAGGTTTAAACAGCTAATGTCAAGTGTCCAACCCTATCTCTAATCCAAGTCCGGAGCCTCCACTCTAATCACGATCTTTCCTCATCTCTTGGACCCTGATCCTGCCCACCTGTTGTCATGTACACATACAGACAAGACAACAGCCGGATAACTCCGGTGAGAATAAATCCCAGTATAAATCAACGAAACATGCAATCATATAAACAAATATAAAGCATGTAATCAGGTAATAGATATATGTATCAAAATCTGAAATATAAACAATCATAGACTGTCGACAATGCTCATAACTCTATCATTCAGACTAGACTCAATCCTAGTCTAGGGATCCCGGTTTCCAGATGTGGTGTTCCTATATCGAATTCCGTAATAGAAAGAACAGTAATTCCATTACTCGATATAACCAAACATGGTGTTCCTATATCGAATTCCGTAATAGAAGAATTCCAATCCTATTTACTCGATATAACCAAACATCCGGTGTTCTGACCTAACTGTCATGGACTGTAGCTCTATCGCTAATATCCTATCTTGATACATCGTGCAATGTGCCCGTGGCGATCCCGTCACTGTTAGGCACTTCCGTCCCAAGATTTCTACACTATCATGTGACATCGTGCAATGTGCCCGTGGCGATCCCACCACTATCAGGCACTTCTGTCACAAGATTACTCGTCTAATACCTGCTATCTATAATTCAAGAGAACAAGTACATCAGTCAAATCAATGCAAATATCAATGCAATAAAGTAAAGTATGTGATTTAGGGAAACTCAAGTCTAAACCGACTCAAGTCGATCTCCCAATACCACATTGACTTATACCTTTCTTTCGTCGGTTTCTGGCTCAGTCGAAGTCCTGAACTCACAGCCTGTCTGGCAATGACAATACCAATAATCTCATGTCAATATACCTTTCAAATCAATAACAATTTAATAAATCTGGATATAATTAAAATCATCGGCATAACGGTACAAATTCAATATTTCCGTCAATACAATATCCTCAAATCACAGTTACAATCCATAACCCATATCCAATACAATCCGTAATCCAATTACAATTCAAATATGTCTGGTATAAATAAATATACCCTAAAAATTCATAACAATTCCATAATCAGTCCGTTTTTTAATCTGACTTCGATTCTATGATGTCTAACATGTCAAGAACATCATATATGAATTCCATTAAATTCTGACAATAGCATAATTTCAAAGCATGTCAAAACGTAGCAAAACTTACGTCCAGTTGTAGCCTACGTCGATAGGAACTCAATACCGAAGTCGGATTCAAAATCAGACGGACGGATTTCTCACAAAAGGCGTAAGGATTTATCACAAAAGGCGTAAGGATTTTTCACTCTTCTCCTACCGCGGGTGCTCTCAAGCTTCGGCAACCCTGTTTATTTTCTAAACTCAACGACCGCGGGTGCGGTCATGGTGACACCGCGGGTGCGGTCTCAATTTTTCAAAACTAGCTACCCTACTGGACATGCACCGCGGGTGCGGTGTCTTCCTGAGCACGGGTGCGGTGTTGCTTCGGCAACACATTCTGAAATTCCAAATAAATGGTCGCACATTATCTTAAATCGTGTCTCCGTTGGCCCTTCAATAATCACGTTAAATTATAAGTCAATAATCGTTAATGAACAGTGATTAATTTTCGGGCATTACACCGTGGGTTCACAACTCTTTGTGATTCAAGACATAATCCTTTATTCAGGCTTACCCTAGTTAGCCCCATTCTTTTCAGCAACACCTTGATCAAGAATGTCAGAACTCATTTCTGATTGCACCCATCGGATCATGGTAAGAGCGTCTAGTAGCATCGCCCCATGATCCCCTAGGTATCACTGATAGTGCCTACAAGAACCAGTCGATTATGATTAACGTACAGTACGGTCCCTTCATCTCATATATCTCGATTGAATATGCAACCATTGGTTCATCGAGGGTTGTATAATAATTCGATAACTATGTGATAATTAAAATAGTGGCATCGCGTGTACTATTGGAGAACTCCTTCTCCAACATACATCTCATACTCTGGCCAGAGATTCCATGCACTATTATTTCATCAGATCACATAGGATATCAACACCAGCAGGTGAGCGGTGAATCCCCGACTACAATGCACTGGCTCCTATATGTGTCGCAACTCTACCCAATCTCGCCACCTGATGGCTCTCCTGGAGTCGGTAAATGTAATGCCCGAGAATTTAATCCTGGTAATCTGTAATTATTGATGTATAATTTGATATGATTATGAAAGGATTAATCGGGACATGAAATACAAGTACGTGTGAAAAGTGTGTATATGTGCGAAGGATTCACGCACATGCGCGAGCCAAGGCGCGCACTTGCGCGGACCAGGCAGTAGGCTTCGCGCATATGCGCGGCGTGACTGCGCGCATATGCGCGAAGGAGGCAGTAGGGTGCCTCGAGATGAAATTCCCCTCGCGCACATGCGCCGATTGATGCGCGCATATGCGCGAGGCGATGGAAGCAACACGCGCTGAGACACTAGTCTCGCGCATATGCGCGAAGACATGCGCGCATATGCACGAGAAGATTTGGGCAAATTCTTGAGATGCCACGTATCATGTGCATGCGAGATATATATATAAATATATATACATATAGAATTTGCTCAGAGAAAAGAAGTGGAAGCCAAGGAAAGTTTCGTTCTTGTGGATTCGAAATTCCGCCGTGCAATATCCGTCTGTCCAAATCATAATCCGACTTCGGTACTGTAATCCTATCGACGTAGGCTACAACTGGACGTAAGTTTTGCTACGTTTTGACATTCTTTGAATTTATGCTATTGTCAGAATTGAATAGGATTCAGATATGATGTTCTTGACATGTTAGACATCGTAGAAGCGAAGTCAGATTAAGGAATAGACTGATTATGGAATTGTTATGATTTTCTGATTATAATCAGTTGCTATTGGACAGATATGGATTATGGATTGATTATAGATTGAATGGGATATAGGTTATGGAACGTAACTGTTATCTCGTGATGTTGTATTGACGGGAATATTGAGATTGTATAGTTATGCCGTCAATTGTGAATTAACTCCAGATTGATCAAGATTGTTATGGAATTGACTAGTATATTGATATGAGACTATTGATATTGTCAGTACCAGACAGGCTTTGAGTTCAGGACTTTGACTGAGCGGGAAACCGAGACTGCAACGAAAGGTATAAGTCAATGTGGTATTGGGAGATGGACTTGAGTCGGTCTAGACTTGGGTTTCCCTAAATCACATACTTTACTTTATTGCATTGATATTTGCATTGAGTTGATTGATATACTTGTTCTCTTGATTTTAGACAGAAGGTATTAGAGGAGTCATCTTGTGACAGAAGTGCCGTTAGTGGTGGGATTACCACGGGCACATTGCACGATGTCATAAGATGGTGTATTGGCGGATGTGCCAGAGTCTGTCACTGGATGTTTGGCTATCGATGTGGATAGGATGGTGGCTTTTTCTATTACTGTTAATCAGTATTGTATCGATGTGGATAGATTGTAGCTCTTCTATTACTGTTAATCGATGTCCTATCGATGTGGATAGAATTAGAGTTGCTTCTATTACTGTTAATCGGTACTATATTGATGTGGATAGAATAACAGCTTCCTCTATTACTGGTGATCGATACTGTATCGATGTGAATAGAACTGGAGTCTTTTCTATTACTGTTGATCGATACCATATCGGCGTGGATAGAACTGGAGTCTTTTCTATCACTGTTAGTCGATATACACATGCCAACATCTGGAAACCGAGATCCCTAGACTAGGATTGAGTCTAGTCTGAATTATGATTGATGTCGACAGTTTGATTTGAGATTGTTTAGGTTTCAGATTTTGATACATATTCATGTTACCTGATTACATGCTTTATATTGTTTATATGATTGCATGTTTCATTGATTTATACTGGGAATTATATTCTCACCGGTATATCCGGCTGTTGTCTTGTCTGTATGTGTACTTGACAACAGGTGGGACAGGTCCAGGGTCGAGGAGATGAAGAGCTAGATCGTGATTAGAGTGGTGGCACCGGACTTGGAATAGATGTAGGGTTAAACACTTGACTTTAGTTTAAACCCTAGTTTGAATAAATTTTGAAATACAGGATTTGTATTTTATATACTGATATGTATATATGTTTTAATTTCACTACGTTCCGCATTTAAAAAAAAAAAAAAATTTAGACCCTGTTTATAATTGATTAATTAGTCCCAAAGATGATTTAGAACTGGATTAGCGTCCGGGTCCCCACAACAGGTGGTATCAGAGCGATAGATCCCTTAGACTGAGATAGAAGCTAGTGAGCGGGGTAGATTGATTTTCTTTCCTGCTTTTGATTGCTAGCATGATTCCTGTTTTAATATATGCTACCTGAATTATCTGATATTGATATGGTATTGTATATTATTGGAATGGATCAGCTGTAAGATGATCCGAGGAGGATTGAAACTGGTAAGTGGTATTTGGAATTACTAACCTCTTCGATTATCAGATATGCCTCCGAGAAGAGTACCGGAACAGGGGAGTACCTCGAATCCTCCCATGGATGTGACCCCTACTCCAATGGAGCAGTTGTTGAAAAGATTTCAGTCATTTCATCCACCGACTTTGAAAGGAACGGAGAATTCCGTGGAATGTGAATGTTGGTTGGACGACATTGAATAACTGTTTAACTCTTTGGAGTATACTAAGGAAAAGAGGGTGAAACTGATCGGACACCAGATGCATGATGTTGCTAAACACTGGTGGAATACGACAAAACGGGCTTTGGAATTACGAGGTACGGCCATTACCTGGAATGTGTTTAAAACTGAATTTTATCTACGGTTCTTTCCAGTTTCATATAGGAAGGACAAGGGAGCCGAGTTTGCAAATTTGAAACAAGGCCAGTTGAACATTGAGGATTATGTGGCTAAGTTTTCTACTCTGCTTCGCTTTGCCCCTCACGTGGCTGGAAGTGATGAGGCCGTTGCAGACCAGTTTATAAATGGTCTAAATCCTGAAATATTTACCCTAGTGAATACCGGAAGGCCAAACAATTTTACCGATGCCTTGAACCGAGCCAAGGGAGCTGAAGCAGGATTGATAAGACAGAAAGAGGCTTCATTTGTGCCTTCAGCACCGAGTTCACAGATGCCTCCACCATTTCCTCGATTTGAAAGTGGTAGTGGAAGTGGGAAGAAAGACTTCCTGAAGGCTAAAGGGAAGAAATTCAAGAAAGCTGGGAGTAGCTCCTCTAGTTCGAGTGGCTCTAGACAGACTAGTCAGGGCCAGAATTATACAGGACCATACTGTAGCACCTGTGGAGGGAGGCATTCCACAGAGCAGTGCAGAGGAGTGTTCGGCAATTGCCGCATCTGTAAACAGCATGGACACTTTGCTCGAGTTTGTCCACAGCGAGGTGCCCAGGGATCACAGGCAGCTGAGTCAGCGGGATCAGTTGCTCAGCCAGGGAGACGACCCTCTGCCGTGCATTCCTTTCAGCCAACACCGTCTACTCTGTCACAGCAGAGGCCAGGAGGGGGCCAGACAGTGAGCCAGCCTCCTAGACAGCAGGCCCGATTGTTTGCGTTGACTGAGGAGCAAGCTCAGGATGCACCTGATGATGTCGTGGCAGGTAACTGTTTTATTTCTGGTTATCCTGCATATGTATTGATTGATACTGGCGCATCACATACTTTCATATCTGAGCGATTTGCTTTGATGCATTCTTTGCCTATTGAGTCTTTAGCTACTGTAGTATCTGTCTCGTCTCCGTTAGGGACAGGTTTGATATCAGTGAAGTCTGTGAAATTTTGTACACTGCAGTACGATGGGCATACGATTGAGTTAGACTGTATTGTGCTTGGGTTATCTGATTTTGATTGTATCATCGGTATCGATACGTTAACCAAGTACAGAGCTACAGTCGATTGTTTCCACAAGATAGTTCGATTCAAACCTGAGATGGCTGAAGAGTGGAAATTTTATGGTAAGGGTTCTCGTGCTAGAATTCCTTTGATATCTGCAATAAATATGACTCGATTATTGCAGAAGGGAGCGGATGGATTCCTGGTATATTCAGTTGATTTACTGAAGAAGGGCCCATCATTGGCGGATTTGCTAGTGGTGTGCGAATTTGCTGATGTCTTTCCAGACGAGATTCCTGGATTGCCTCCGATTCGAGAGATGGACTTCAGCATAGAGTTAATGCCAGGAACAGTTCCGATTTCGAGAGCTCCATACCGGAAGGCACCAATCGAATTGAAAGAGTTGAAGGAACAGTTGGAGGATTTACTGGCCAAGGGATATATCAGACCGAGTGTATCTCCTTGGGGTGCTCCAGTACTGTTCGTGAGGAAGAAAGATGGGTCGATGAGACTTTGTATCGACTACAGGCAATTGAACCAAGCAATAATAAAGAACAAATATCCGTTGCCACGGATTGATGATTTGTTTGATCAATTGCAAGGTTCATCTGTGTATTCCAAGATCGATCTGAGATCTGGATACCATCAACTGAGAGTCAGGGACTCTGATATCTCAAAGACAGCATTCAGAACCAGGTATGGACATTATGAGTTTATTGTCATGCCTTTTGGTTTGACGAATGCACCGGCGGTATTTATGGGATTGATGAACCGCGTCTTTCAGAAATACTTGGATGATTTTGTTATCATATTCATTGACGATATATTGATTTATTCAAAGAATATGATTGAACATGCTAATCATCTGAGTACTGTGTTGAGAATTCTGAGAGCTGAGAAATTGTATGCTAAATTGTCGAAATGCGAGTTTTGGTTGAAACAGGTAGTGTTTTTGGGTCACATTATATCAGGAGATGGTATATCTGTTGATTCTAGTAAGGTTGAGGCAGTGATTTCGTGGCCGAGACCGACATCTGTACCAGAGATACGCAGTTTTATGGGTTTGGCAGGGTATTACCGACGTTTTATCCAAGATTTTTCGAGTATTGCCAAGCCTATTACTCAGCTAACTCAGAAGAATGCTCCGTTTGTCTGGTCTGAAGACTGTGAGGCCAGTTTTCTTGAACTAAAGAAGAGACTGACCAGTGCTCCTGTGTTGACGATTCCTTCAGGCACTGGTGGATTTGTTGTTTATTGTGATGCATCTCACCGAGGATTGGGTTGTGTTTTGATGCAGCGGGGGCATGTGATTGCTTATGCCTCGAGACAGCTAAAACCCCATGAGACTCGTTACCCAATTCATGATCTTGAATTGGCAGCCATAGTCTTTGCGCTGAAGATATGGCGACATTACCTCTACGGGGAGAAATTCGAAATATATTCTGATCATAAAAGCTTGAAATATCTGTTTTCACAATCCGAATTGAATATGAGACAGCGACGATGGCTTGATTTATTGAAAGATTTTGATTGTGAAATCAAGTATTATCCAGGAAAGTCAAATGCAGCAGCTGATGCACTAAGTCGAAAGGTATGTGCACTATCCTTGTCGACTATTGGTGTTTCGAATTTGATTAAAGACTGTTGTTTGTCTGGATTAGTATTTGAGACAGATCGGAGACCAATAAGAATATATACTATTCGAGCTGAACCAGAGCTGCTTTTGAAAATTAAAGAAGCTCAGAAAGGTGATCAGAATATTCAGAAGTCGATTGCTATGGTTAGAGCTGGACATCGATCGGAATATCAGGTTCGAAATGATATTTTGTATGTGAATAATCGATTAGTTGTGCCGAATGTTTCGAATTTAAAACAGCGAATACTGTTAGAGGCGCACAACAGTCGTTTTAGCATTCATCCTGGTGGCAGAAAAATGTACAATGATTTAAAGGCACAGTATTGGTGGAAACAAATGAAGTCTGATGTGACTAAATTTGTAGCCAAGTGTCTGAATTGCCAACAGGTGAAAGCTGAAAGGAAGAAACCTGGAGGACTACTACAGAGTTTGTCCATTCCTGAATGGAAATGGGATCACATTTCCATGGATTTTGTGACACAGTTGCCGAGATCCTCCCGAGGTTGTGATGCGATTTGGATCGTGATTGATCGATTGACCAAATCAGCATGTTTTATTCCATACAAAATGACGTATAGATATGACCAGATGGCGGATATTTACATCAAGGAAGTGGTGAGACAGCACGGAGTGCCGAAGTCGATTGTTTCAGACCGAGATCCCCGATTTACTTCGCACTTCTGGCAGAGCCTGCAACAAGCTCTTGGTACGAAGTTACATCTTAGTACCGCATATCATCCACAGACTGATGGACAGTCAGAGCGTACGATACAGACATTGGAAGATATGCTGAGAGCTGTAGTGCTTGATTTTAGCACTGGATGGCAAGATGCATTGCCTCTTTGTGAATTTTCGTACAACAATAGCTATCAAACGAGTATTGAGATGGCACCATTTGAGGCGTTGTACGGGAAGAAATGTCGATCCCCTCTTTACTGGGATGATATCTCTGAAGTTCCTGAGACTGGACCTGATATGATCAGAGATATGACTGAAAAAGTAAAGCTGATTCAGAAGAAAATGAAGGCAGCCCAGGACAGACAAGCCAAATATGCCAACCTTCGACGACGACCGTTGGTATTTGAGGCAGGAGACCGAGTATTCCTGAAGATTTCACCTTTCAGGGGTGTTGTCCGATTTGGAAAGAAAGGGAAATTGTCTCCAAGATATGTAGGTCCATATGAGATTCTTGAAAAGATAGGAGATCGTGCCTATCGACTAGCATTGCCGCCTTCATTGTCCGAGATACATGATGTCTTCCATGTATCAATGCTGCGGAAGTATCTTCCTGATGATTCTCATGTGATTCAGCCAGATGAGACTGAGCTGGACGAGACATTGAGTTATGTCGAGAAACCGATCCGGATTATTGATCGTAAAGAAAAACAGCTCAGAACAAAGACGATTCCTCTTGTGAAAATTCAATGGACTCGTCATGGCGTTGAAGAAGCTACGTGGGAGACTGAATCTGACATGAGACAGGAATTCCCAGCATTATTTTACTGATGTAAACACGTACTCGCCTGTAATTACAGTCCTTCTTAATGATATGATTTGATTATCGATGATTTCGAGGACGAAATCGTATCTTAGGGGGGGAGAAATGTAATGCCCGAGAATTTAATCCTGGTAATCTGTAATTATTGATGTATAATTTGATATGATTATGAAAGCATTAATCGGGACATGAAATACAAGTACGTGTGAAAAGTGTGTATATGTGCGAAGGATTCACGCACATGCGCGAGCCAAGGCGCGCACTTGCGCGGACCAGGCAGTAGGCTTCGCGCATATGCGCGGCGTGACTGCGCGCATATGCGCGAAGGAGGCAGTAGGGTGCCTCGAGATGAAATTCCCCTCGCGCACATGTGCCGATTGATGCGCGCATATGCGCGAGGCGATGGAAGCAACACGCGCTGAGACACTAGTCTCGCGCATATGCGCGAAGACATGCGCGCATATGCGCGAGAAGATTTGGGCAAATTCTTGAGATGCCACGTATCATGTGCATGCGAGATATATATATAAATATATATACATATAGAATTTGCTCAGAGAAAAGAAGTGGAAGCCGAGGAAAGTTTCGTTCTTGTGGATTCGAAATTCCGCCGTGCAATATCCGTCTGTCCAAATCATAATCCGACTTCGGTACTGTAATCCTATCGACGTAGGCTACAACTGGACGTAAGTTTTGCTACGTTTTGACATGCTTTGAATTTATGCTATTGTCAGAATTGAATAGGATTCAGATATGATGTTCTTGACATGTTCGACATCGTAGAAGCGAAGTCAGATTAAGAAATAGACTGATTATGGAATTGTTATGATTTTCTGATTATAATCAGTTGCTATTGGACAGATATGGATTATGGATTGATTATAGATTGAATGGGATATAGGTTATGGAGTGTAACTGTTATCTCGTGATGTTGTATTGACGGGAATATTGAGATTGTATAGTTATGCCGTCAATTGTGAATTAACTCCAGATTGATCAAGATTGTTATGGAATTGACTAGTATATTGATATGAGACTATTGATATTGTCAGTACCAGACAGGCTTTGAGTTCAGGACTTTGACTGAGCGGGAAACCGAGACTGCAACGAAAGGTATAAGTCAATGTGGTATTGGGAGATGGACTTGAGTCGGTCTAGACTTGGGTTTCCCTAAATCACATACTTTACTTTATTGCATTGATATTTGCATTGAGTTGATTGATATACTTGTTCTCTTGATTTTAGACAGCAGGTATTAGAGGAGTCATCTTGTGACAGAAGTGCCGTTAGTGGTGGGATTACCACGGGCACATTGCACGATGTCATAAGATGGTGTATTGGCGGATGTGCCAGAGTCTGTCACTGGATGTTTGGCTATCGATGTGGATAGGATGGTGGCTTTTTCTATTACTGTTAATCAGTATTGTATCGATGTGGATAGATTGTAGCTCTTCTATTACTGTTAATCGATGTCCTATCGATGTGGATAGAATTAGAGTTGCTTCTATTACTGTTAATCGGTACTATATTGATGTGGATAGAATAACAGCTTCCTCTATTACTGGTGATCGATACTGTATCGATGTGAATAGAACTGGAGTCTTTTCTATTACTGTTGATCGATACCATATCGGCGTGGATAGAACTGGAGTCTTTTCTATCACTGTTAGTCGATATACACATGCCAACATCTGGAAACCGGGATCCCTAGACTAGGATTGAGTCTAGTCTGAATTATGATTGATGTCGACAGTTTGATTTGAGATTGTTTAGGTTTCAGATTTTGATACATATTCATGTTACCTGATTACATGCTTTATATTGTTTATATGATTGCATGTTTCATTGATTTATACTGGGAATTATATTCTCACCGGTATATCCGGCTGTTGTCTTGTCTGTATGTGTACTTGACAACAGGTGGGACAGGTCCAGGGTCGAGGAGATGAAGAGCTAGATCGTGATTAGAGTGGTGGCACCGGACTTGGAATAGATGTAGGGTTAAACACTTGACTTTAGTTTAAACCCTAGTTTGAATAAATTTTGAAATACAGGATTTGTATTTTATATACTGATATGTATATATGTTTTAATTTCACTACGTTCCGCATTTTAAAAAAAAAAAAATTTAGACCCTGTTTATAATTGATTAATTAGTCCCAAAGATGATTTAGAACTGGATTAGCGTCCGGGTCCCCACAGTAAACGAGTCAAAGCACAGCCCTAGCATATAGAGCCTCAGTGTTGTCCCTGGTCGTAAGGACTAATGGTGTACAATCATAACCACAGACTTATCCTCTCGATGAATGATAACCACTTGGAAAGTCCGAGGGAGGGTTGTTCGGTATAATCATCATATGACTACTCATCTGCATGTTTGGACATCTCTATGCCCTTACTAAGAAACGCAGTACACAACATCACAGATGCTAGTCTCGAGCTCAAGCGACCTTTATCCATGTTTTAGGCGGCTGAATCGACTAGGAACAAATTTAGATCATACAGTGTTTACAAACGAGTTTCAATATCGAATTACGATTAATTTGTATTAAAGTATAATGAAGGTCTTTATCTATGTTTGATAACATGGGTATGCAGATAAAGAAATAACAAACCACGAAATAATGAATTATATTAAAATAAAGATTGTTCTTTACAACTGAGTCAATAAAATCTCTAGTCAATAGTTGACATGCAGGACATCTTCTCTAACATTAACTATCTGAAAATAAGCTTTGAATTGATCAGTTCAGATTATTTCATAAATATAATTATAATGATCTTGCTATAACTTTGAAAGTTTTAAAATTTAATTTAAACACTTGGATAGTTCCGATTACATTTCTATTTAAATTAATCAATAAGTTTTGTATTGCTATTAACGCTTAAATTGCTAGGGACTAGTGATAAGCTGGTTGGGATGTGATAAACATAAAAATTGTACATTATTTAAATGTTTTATAATTTAAATCTATAATTTTTGTTTTATTAAATGTTTAAATATTATATGTTTTATAATAAATTGTATAAAAAATAAATTGTTGCGTAATTATAAGTTTTTACTATTTTTACAGGTTCGATAAAACAAGAATAACCTTAGCGTTGCAAATGAGATGAAGATGATTCTTGGACCTGTAGAAAGTTGATGATACTAACTACAATATTTGTAGAACCCGTAAATCAGACTACGTATAAGCCATGCATAATTACTATTATTTAAATTAAAATGATTTTTATGCATGAGGATTCAAATTTTTTTCTTTAAATTTAATTATTTTATGCAATAGTTTAGTTGTTATATTTTCAGTTAAATAAACGAATCCGAACTGGAATTGGAGTATGAAGATAAAATTTAATATTAAGAAAACATTCCTCGAATTTATTAAAGATAAATAAGTTAATTTAATGTAAAAGAATGTTTAAAGGATTTATTTAAGTAATTTGAGATAAATAGTAAATAAATTCTTTTAGGTCCAATAATTAATTTATTAATTCACTAAAATATTTAATGGGTAGATAAAACTTTAATGATTTAAAATACAATATTTAAGCAATATTTTCCCTCTTTAGCAAGCAATTTTCGGCCATAACCTAAAAGATTCAAATTTTAGTTTGACAACTCATTTCCTTTGTTATCTTTCCTTATCCTTTTTCTTGATAGATATTTCCCTGAATTTTATTCACCACTAATTAACAATTAAGCAATTTCCTCCCTTGTTTTTTGAATGATAAAAATCGGCCCTCTCATTTCTAGATTCAAAAATATTTGACAACTCACCACCTAATTCATTTCCTTAATCCATTCTTGGTAGATAATTCCCTCACCATTTAATCTTCAATAATTAAACAATTAAGCAATATTTCTACCTTGTACCTAGACTTATTTTCGGCCCTTCCACCCCACAATTATCCTTCAAATCAAATCATATCACTATCATTCCTTATCTCACAAACTAGAAAGATAGCAACAATTATTCTCTCAATTTATCTTGCAATCAGTCCCTTCATTTCCTATCCTTCTCTCCCTCACCATTTCCACTGAAATTCAGTAGCTAAACCTCTCAAAAAAAAAAACGTGAGAAGCAAGAGGAAAAACAAGGAAGAAAACAAGAAAGTAAAAGAACACCGTCTCCGCCGCGCCGTGTCGTCGCACTCGTTTGTTTTCTTATTCAAACAAATCCAAGGCATGTGTATATTTTCCCTTGCTCTTCAATCAAGTCATAATATGATTTTTAAACATTACATGATCCTGATTTTATAGCCAAAAACCAAAATTCATGACAGCTTTTTTTGAAAATATGTACAGAATTTTTCGGCTCCCACATACACTTCAGGGTTTGGCTTGTTTTTGATGATTTCAGGGTGTGGCTCGATCCTAGGCTCCCACAGCTGCATCTATACATGTACTAGGGCATGTTAGGGTCATGTAAGTCCATTGGTTCCAGCCCCTTCACGCTGGAGAAGGAGATTTGACACCAACTCCCCTAATGAAAAATTATGAGTTTCGAAATTCTTGTTTTCGGCTTGTAAAGGAGGTTCAATCTTGCTTGGCTTTTGGGCCTATAACCATGGTTGAAACCTTCCTTGACATGTTCAGGACGTGACCAAGATGCCCTTTCATGGTTTGGTTCATGGTCCCAACAGTTTTAAAAATAAAACAAAAACAGCCCCTTTGAATTTTTAGGGTGTTGTGTGGATCTTGGTTGGCTTCTAGGCCTTAGCCATGGTTCACACAATACCTCATGATGTCTAGATTGAGCCATGATCGATCATATGGCCACGGGAACGACACATGACAACAAGTGATCCAAACAATCGCATGATGCATAATTTTCCTTGTGTTCTCGGTTTGGGTTGTGTGTCGCCCTTGGTGTTTCACTTGGATTGTGGTTGTCTTAGGGCCCTTAGCCATAGTTCAAGCCACACCTTAGGATTTTGGTAAGAGCCTCTGGTCGGTGGTTCAAGCCCCAATGGCCAATAGTCTCGAAAACGAAGCATGGAAGCGCGGCCGCTGCTGTTGTATTTTATTGAACAGCAGCTTTGGCTTCGGTTCAGAGGAGTCGTTTGAGTTCTTAGTTGGCTTTTAGCCTATGGCCTTAGACTGGACAGTACCTCATCCAGTTAGGAAGGTCATGTTTTTGGCCGTTTGTGGTTCGGTTAAGTTTAGAGGTCGTACAAGAATTTACGGTGAAATGTGCCAAAGTGACTCTCAAAAGAGCGTTTCTTGTTTTTGGCCTCCATTCACCAACTTTCGACTTGTATAAATTTTATGAGCTTTATTTCATCTTTTTAGGTGTATTTTAATCATGACTAAATGATGGTCTGATGTTGTTTCGGGTTGGTACGGAGTCATGGTTAGAAATTTAGTTGGTGGTCTAGTTGGCCCCGTTTTTGTGTTCAATAACTAAGTTATTTTCAAGGAAAAATCATTTGCATATTTTTCATATTAAAATTAGGTCGCAGCGAGCTTGGAAACGATCCAACCAATTCGGTAAAATAAAATAGGATATTTAATTATATGACGTGCATAAAAATATAAAAGTTTATTTTTGGAGATATATGCGATATTGATTGTGGCCACATCACGCTCATGGGATTGCAGCTTATCATTGGATTATTACTTCATCCGGTGGCTACTGACTGGTTCATGTTCATGTATTGGTACGAATATCCAGTCCAAGGGCTGTGATGATCTCTACCGCCCAGTATAATGTGGTTTAGTCTGATCAGACGATTCAGTTCATGTTATGGGCCACTTGCGTAGAACATAATCTCAACATAAAATTACGATATGCTACTTTATGACAGGGCTCTATCGAGCAAATATATCACTTACAATTTTTCAGTTATGTACGTATTTATAATTATTCATGACACGATTTTCACGTTACACTTCACGATATGATATCTTTACATGGCATGAAACTTTATGATATATTTTACTTGTTATTCACAATATATTCATTCTGAGTCTTTAGAATCATTAGACTTGATTGTTGTAGGTACTGATGAGGTCGGGACCGAGGGCGGGGACCAATGAGCCATCTTGGGTCGGCAATAGTAGGAACCCGAGGACCTCATTTTCAGCACTTATTATTTTTAATCCAGGCTCAGTTTTTTATTTTGTTTAATTATTTTAAGTTGTTATTTTGAAAACAGTATTTACTTCTGCTTCTACTTTGAACATTAAATCTTTTTATCAGTTTATTTTATGAATGAGGCATTTTATCTACTTTTAAAGGAAAATTTTAAATTATTTCGCAAATTTTCAAATACGAATTTTGGGCCTCTACAATAATGGTGACAAGCATGAGATAAAAATCCTCTCACAATTGAGATCAAATTAAGCAACAAATAAAGTTACCAAAGAAGAGGCAGTATTACCTTACTCTAGCATTTTGACCATATCTCTCAAATTACTTGGTCAAATGGTAAAAACAAATGTCACAATTCAAACAACTCAGATATCTACATGTTTTGTTTTATGTGGAAAAGAAAATTAGGATGTGAAGATTTTCAAAAGTGATGTGTATTAAAATATATTTTCTTGGAGCACCAATGAATACCTATGTGTAAAAAAATAATATTTTATTTGTGGTTGTCTCCCCAAATTTGGCTATAAATAGGGGTGCATTTTAATGAATTGAAATATTTCTCATTCTATGAACAAACCTTTGAGTTCATAATATTTCACTCTTTATTTTTTTATTTCTTCAATTAAATATAATTAGCATGTTAATTTCATATTCAAAGTTTCACACTTTGAATAATGAATAGCTAACTTCCAAAGTTGAGATAAAAAGGTGAAACTCTTGGCATAATAATAAGGTTATTAAAAGGTAAGAATCTATGTTTTATATTATTTAATCATTATTTATTTTTATGTTATATTTATTTCTTTAAGTATTATTATACCTTACTTATATGTGAGAGTTTTGATTTATTGTTGTTATATGTTACACTAAATTCTTGGAACCATTTAAATGTTAGTTTGGTTTTACCAACCATTTAAAGTGGATGACTTGAATTATTATATATGAATATATCATAATATTAATTTCTTGGTACCAATTAAATGTTTGTTTTGTTTTACCAACCATTTAAAGTGAGAACCTTGATTTAGTGTTTACAAATATATATATATATATATATATATATATATATATATATATATATATATATATATATATATATATATATATATAGAAAAATAAATACTTGAAAACATTTATAATTTTTGGTATATATTATATAATTATAAGATAATAATATATAACATATTATAAATAAGATTATTTAATATATTGGAACCTTTTTATTAAGTGGATTTTAATAATATTCATTAATGTTAACTTTATTAAAATACTAAGAGTGGATCCTTTAATATCAGCTATTTAAATTAAAATCTGAACAATTAAAATTATCAATTAAAGATTCCAACAATTAAACGAAAAAAAAAAAAACAAAAACAAAATGACATTGTTGTAGACTTGTAATTACCTTAGCTTCTCTGTGGATATGATATTCGGACTCACCAAATTATACTACTTATGGACAACCTGCTCTTGGGAGTGCAACAATCAAAGTCGCAATAGTTTGCGGCCGATCTTGCGTCGTGATGTCAGGGTTGCTGGTCATACAATAATACAGTTGCAGTGTCGAGAGCTTTGGCGGCAAGGCAGGACCAGAGGGACATCGAGGTCGATAAGCGTGGCAAGAGGCCCTATCAGGCACCTTGTCTTGAGAAATCTTTGTAAGTCATTAAGAAAATTAGGATTAAGTGGATATGACTACTGGAATTAGGTTATCTAAGACTACTTGGGTTGTGAATTTCAAGTTTATGAAATAGTTGATCATATGGGGATATTAGGTGAAATAAAAACAAAAATAAATTAGTTGTATTCAATATAGGTTACCAATGGTCGAATATTAAGATTTTTATCGGTAAGAAATCTAAAATTTTTATATGAGGATTCTAGAATTCTGTAGGTTATAAGTGAATTTGATTTATTAGAATTAGTCCATCATTAATAGAGGAACTTATTAAGCTTTATACGTTAGAATGAATTAAGTATTGAGGATACGTCAAAGTGTGACATTTATTCCTATGAAGAAGGTTTAAGTGTCTTAGGCCTCAACTATAATGTAATTGGGAAGGAAATAGTTTAAGCATGTGTTTGATGCTAGGAAGGTTTTATTATCTAAGCAGAATATCGATATTGTATATTTTGAGGTTTTATGGATTAATGTTACTCGAAATTTAAGATTAGCAACAATATTTATTTGGGATGTACTTATAAATATCTAAGTTACGTAAGTTTGGTGTCGTAAGGTAAAGATCCGATTCAAGGATCGTAGGTAAATATTATTACGGGGTTAAGATAAGGTTTAACTTTTGAGTGTAGTACCAAGGATAGAAGTTGATCAGTAACTTTTGGTGCTAAGATTTCTTATGTTGAACTGCATAAATGCTAATGTAATAGATCGATGAACATTACGGGTATAGTATAAGAAAAGTAAGATACGATAAGTTTGAACCTCAATTTTTGATATTGGGAATTGTGAGAAAAGTCTGAATTCGAGGTCATAGTAAAGTAAAACTAAGACAACCTTCAGGACCAGATATGGGCTTTACGAGTTCTTAGTGATGCCGTTTGGACTGACAAATGCTCCAGCGATTTTATGGACCTCATGAATCGAGTATTTCATCCCTACCTAGATCAGTTTGTCATAGTGTTCATTGACGACATTCTCATATACTCGAAGAGCCATGAGGAGCACCGTCAACATTTGAGTATAGTTTTTCAGGTCTTGCAGAGTCGCAAGTTGTTTGCAAAATTTAGTAAGTGTGAATTCCGGTTGGAGAAGGTAGCGTTTTTGGGTCATATAATATCTAGTAGTGGTATCGAAGTGGATCCAGCTAAGGTAGCAGCAGTTAAGGAATGGGTTGAACCGAAAAATGCTTCTGAGATCCGTAATTTCTTAGGCCTAGCAGGCTACTACTGGAAATTTATTCAGGGATTTTCTTCGATAGCAGTGCCACTCACTTCATTGACTAAGAAGAATGCTAAATTCATTTGGAGTGGCGAGTGTCAGAAGAGCTTTGACAATTTGTAGCAAGCTCTTATTTCAGCGCCAGTGTTTGCCATCTCAGCAGGTCAAGGCAATTTTGTGTTGTACACCGATGCTTCTAAGCTCGGGTTAGGCACAGTTTTGATGCAGCATGGCTGGGTTATAGCTTATGCCCTCAGACAGTTGAAGGTGCATGATAAAAACTACCCGACTCATAATCTTGAGTTATCTGTCGTTGTCTTTGCATTGAAGGTATAGAGACATTACTTGTACTGCAAGAAATGCCAGATATTTACTGATCACAAGAGTCTCAAGTATTTTTTCACACAGAAAGAACTGAATATGAGACAAAGACGGTGGTTGGAGTTGGTAAAAGACTACGATTGTGAGATTAGCTGCCATCCGGGGAAAATCAAATGGTGTGGCAGACGCCTTGAGCAGAAAAGTTGCAGTCGTAGCACAGTTGTCAGTGCAGAGATCTCTTCAGTCAGAAATTCAGAGACTTGTAATTATCTTAGCTTCCCTCTGGATATGAATTCGTACTCATCGAATTATACTACTTGTGGATAGCCTGCTCTTGGGAGTGCAACAATTGTGGCCGATCTTGCGTCGTGATGTCAGGGTTGCTGGTCATACAATTATACAGTTGCAGTGTCGAGAACGAGGTTGATAAGCATGGCAAGAGGTCCTATCAGGCACCTTGTCTTGAGAAATCTTTGTAAGTCATTAAGAAAATGAGGATTAAGTGGATATGAGTACTGAAATTAGGTTATCTAAGACTATTTTGGTTGTGTAAGTTTTAATTTCAAGTTTATGAAATAGTTGATCATACGGGGATATTAGGTGAAATAAAAACAAAAGAGAATTAGTTGTATTCAACATAGGTTACCAATGGTCGAATATTAAGACTTTTATCGAGTAAGAAATCTAAAATTTTTATATGAGGATACTAGAATTTTGTAGGTTATAAGTGAATTTGATTGATTAGAATTAGTCCATCATTAATAGAGGAAACTTATTAAGCTTTATACGTTAGAATGAATTAAGTATTGAGGATACGTCAAAGTGTGACATTCGTTCCTATGAGGAAGGTTTAAGTGTCTTAGGCCTCAACTATAATGTAATTGGGAAGAAATAGTTTAAGCATGTGTTTGATGCTAGGAAGGTTTTATTATCTAAGCAGAATATCGATATTGTATATTTTGAGGTTTTATGGATTAATGTTACTCGAAATTTAAGATTAGCAACAATCTTTATGTGGGATGTACTTGTAAATATCTAAGTTACGTAAGTTTGGTGTCGTAAGGTAAAGATCCGATTCAAGGATCGTAGGTAAATATTATTACGGGGTTAAGATAAGGTTTAACTTTTGAGTGTAGTACCAAGGATAGAAGTTGATCAGTAACTTTTGGTGCTAAGATTTCTTATGTTGAACTGCATAAATGCTAATGTAATAGATCGATGAACATTACGGGTATAGTATAAGGAAAGTAAGATACGATAAGTTTGAACCTCAATTTTTGATATTGGGAATTGTGAGAAAAGTCTGAATTCGAGGTCATAGTAAAGTAAAACTAAGACAACCTTCAGGACCAGATATGGGCTTTACGAGTTCTTAGTGATGCCGTTTGGACTGACAAATGCTCCAGCGATTTTATGGACCTCATGAATCGAGTATTTCATCCCTACCTAGATCAGTTCGTCATAGTGTTCATTGACGACATTCTCATATACTCGAAGAGCCATGAGGAGCACTGTCAACATTTGGGTATAGTTTTTCAGGTCTTGCAGAGTCGCAAGTTGTTTGCAAAATTTAGTAAGTGTGAATTCCGGTTGGAGAAGGTAGCGTTTTTGGGTCATATAATATCTAGTAGTGGTATCGAAGTGGATCCAGCTAAGGTAGCAGCAGTTAAGGAATGGGTTGAACCGAAAAATGCTTCTGAGATCCGTAATTTCTTAGGCCTAGCAGGCTACTACTGGAAATTTATTCATGGATTTTCTTCGATAGCAGTGCCACTCACTTCATTGACTAAGAAGAATGCTAAATTCATTTGGAGTGGCGAGTGTCAGAAGAGCTTTGACAATTTGAAGCAAGCTCTTATTTCAGCGCCAGTGTTTGCCATCTCAGCAGGTCAAGGCAATTTTGTGTTGTACACCGATGCTTCTAAGCTCGGGTTAGGCACAGTTTTGATGCAGCATGGCTGGGTTATAGCTTATGCCCTCAGACAGTTGAAGGTGCATGATAAAAACTACCCGACTCATAATCTTGAGTTATCTGTCGTTGTCTTTGCATTGAAGGTATAGAGACATTACTTGTACGGCAAGAAATGCCAGATATTTACTGATCACAAGAGTCTCAAGTATTTTTTCACACAGAAAGAACTGAATATGAGACAAAGACGGTGGTTGGAGTTGGTAAAAGACTACGATTGTGAGATTAGCTGTAGTAGCCCGAATTCCAAATTGGGTAATTAACGGAGTAATGGTGATTAAGAAGGTTTAAGGTGTAATTTTGGCTATGGTCATGATCGGACGGACCGAAGAGGGTTCGGAAGCACCGAAGAGTTCGGACGATCCGAAGTGTAATTCGGTGAATCCGATCATAGGTGTCAAGTGTTGATCGACACGTCATTTTCCATGCATGTTCGGACGGTCCGAAGTGTATGATCGGAGGATCCGATCATGAGCTGTCAAGAGCCAATGGACACGTAGCGTTCGGACGTTCCGAAGTGTTGTTCGGAGGATCCGAACATGGCCTATAAATAGTGCTCGGATTTCTCATTTGTGACTTGCCAATTCATGATTTTGCCTCATAGTTGAGAGGATTTGGAAGGTTTCTAGGGTTAGTTGTTGGTCGAGCGATAGCCAAGAGCTGCCAGGAGTAGTAGCGTAGCGGCGCCTGAGTTTCAAGGCAATCGACATCAAAGGGCTGTCGAAGGACGAAGGTAAACCCTAAACCTTTGGTAGTACTAGGGAGTACTGGTTTTGCTAGTCGAGCATGGTAGTATTGATTGAGTATGCTTTTGATGCGTAGGCTTGTGCTAGACCTGATTAGCGGTGTTGCGTAAGGCTAGGCTTGCTGTGATAGAGGTACGAAAGTACTATCCGAGATATCCTGGTTGAGTATACATTCATATATGTGTTGCATGAGTATTTGCTGCATTGTTATATGTCATATGATGCATGCTATTATGTCACGAGTTATGATGCATATTGCATATCATGTTGAGCCGTATCTCCTTCGAGATAGCCTTTACTGTTGAGCTGTATCTCTTTCGAGATAAGCTATATCTTGGGGCCGCTCAGCCCTGTCTTGTGGACGCATGGACACCGAGAGTACACAGTGGCCGACGGGTCGGGAGGGCTTCGGTGGTCCGGGACATTTTAGGTCCACGTCTGTCTTGTAGTGGATGCAGTGACCCAGAGGTTGGACCGCGCGGCACTATCCACTTGGCGCCTCTAGACTGAGCATTTTGAGATCCTTTGTGATTTCCTGTTTCTTGACTACCCTGGTATCATATCATAGCATGTGCATTTCATATAGGTTTGTATACTTATACTTTTGTACTGGGCGTTCTTATCGCTCACGTCCTCGGTTTTGTTTATTCTTGGACACCCCATTCCCACGGGGCAGGCCTCAGGTTGGATGGCTCAGGAGGAGCAGGAGGAGGACGTTGAGTAGCTGGTTGGTTTAGTTTTCAGTGTTTTCCATTTGATTCGATATGGTTGTACTGGATATTTCATTTTGAGTTAGTCTAGACTTCGATTTCGATTGGGTTGTATAACTATTGTTGTTGGCCATATTTCCGCTGTTATCTCTGATTATAATTAATTAGGTTAATTGCATGCTTAGTTTTTGATTAGTAGGTGATTCTGGAACGGGTCACTACATTTATGGTATCAGAGCATGCGTATGATTTTGGGATATAGATTCTGTTTTGGGATTTCCGTTGACCATTTTACCATTTTCCCTATTCTATCTTGTAGCGATGGCTGACCATTTTGATGACGGGAGTAGTCAGGGGAGTGTAGGTCGATGGGGTGACCAGGACGATCATAGACGTCATCGTGAGCATCGTCATCGTCGGGATGGTCCTAGGCGTTTCGATATGCATCGTTTCATGCAGATGGGGCCTAAGCCTTTAGTTGGCGGTGAGACTCCCGATGATGCGGATGATTGGTTAGAGCGCATGGAGAGTTGTTTCCGTGCATTCCAGTGCACCGATGAGCAGAAGATGGAGACCCTTAGTTTTCTTCTCGAGGGCCGTGCTCGCAGGTGGTGGCGATCGACTTCTGTGCCGATAGTTCAGTCGCAGGGTAGAGCGACTTGGGTCGATTTCCGTGCAGCGTTCATGCAGCTGTACTTTCCTCCAGCCCTTCGCCAGGCCAAGACGATTGAGCTCCTGAACCTTAAGCAGGGGAGTATGTCTGTTGATGAGTATCAGCAGAAATTCTTTGAGTTGTTACCCTTCGCTCCTCATATCAGTGGCAGTTCTGAGGCCAAGTATGATCATTTCCTCCAGGGCCTTAATCAGGAGATCTTTGATCGAGTCACTGTCTGTGATAATCCTACTTCTTATGATGGGTTAGTGAACCGGTGTCGCCAGGCAGAGATCAGTCTCCAGCGTGGTAGGGCTATTCTTTCTTCTTCTAGACCTCCGAGTACTTTGAGGCCTCGATCTCAGTCATTCAAGAAATCTGGTTCATCTTCTTCTGGATCTGGATCTCGATCTAGTGGTGTTTTACGCTTTGGTAAGAAGAAGGAGTCTTGTGCGCATTGTGGGAAGAACCATCCATCGGAGCAATGCCGAGTAGCCGCAGGAGCTTGTTATCAGTGCGGAGAGATGGGGCATATTAAGAAGAATTGTCCTCAGTTGCGAGGTGGAGCAGGATCCGGTTCTGGATCTCAGACGACTGTTCAGCAGAGGAGGCAGGGTCAGGCAGTGGGTAGTTCGAATCTTCGACCTCGTGCCCAAGGTCAGGTTTTTGCGCTGAACCAGGATCAGGCTGCAGATGAGACGGAGAGAGTCATAGCAGGTACTTTTCATTTATGCGGTATTCCTGCTTTTGTTCTTATTGATACAGGAGCCTCTCATTCCTTCATTTCTGCACGATTTGTTAAGCGTCATAGGTTACCCTATGTTTCTCTAGACGTCATTCTTTCTGTTTCTACTCCGATGGGTCATTCGGTGTTAGCGAAGCGTCTAGTGATGGGTTGTCCCTTAGATTTTGAGGGTAACGAGTTGACTGCGAATCTTATGATCCTAGAGATGGAAGATTTTGATTGTATCTTGGGTATAGACTTATTGACTACCTACCGAGCTACTGTGGATTGTTACCAGAAGCTTGTTCAGTTTCGTACGACTGAAAGCTCTAGTTGGTTTTTCTATGGTGAGGGAGCGCGACCTCCGATGCCAGTGGTATCTGCTCTGAAAGCCTGTCGTGCTTTAGAGTCGGGCGGGGAAGGCTACCTCATCTATGCGATTGATTCATCCACAGGTAGTGTTGGTCTAGAGGATATTCCAGTGGTTTGTGAATTTCCTGATGTTTTCCCAGATGAGATTCCTGGTTTTCCTCCGGTTAGAGAGGTGGAATTTGGCATAGATTTAATGCCAGGGACTGCACCGATTTCTCGTGCCCCCTATCGTCTTGCTCCGTCAGAGATGAGAGAGCTGAAGCAGCAATTGCAGGATCTTCTTGATAAGGGTTATATTCGCCCGAGTGTTTCGCCTTGGGGAGCTCCAGTCTTGTTTGTCAAGAAGAAGGATGGATCGATGCGGTTGTGCATTGATTATCGCCAGCTGAATCGGGTGACGATCAAAAACAAGTACCCTTTACCCCGTATTGTTGACTTGTTCGATCAGCTTCAGGGTACTTCTGTTTACTCCAAGATCGACTTGCGATCGGGTTATCATCAGATGAGAGTCAGAGATGATGATATTTCCAAGACTGCATTTCGTACTCGTTATGGGCATTACGAGTTTCTAGTTATGCCATTCGGATTGACGAATGCGCCAGCGGTGTTCATGGATCTGATGAACCGAGTCTTCCGAGATTTTCTGGATCAGTTTGTGGTGGTTTTCATTGACGATATCTTGATCTATTCCCACAGTGTGGAAGAGCATGCCCAACACTTGAGGATTGTGTTGCAGATTCTTCGCGAGAAGCAATTGTATGCTAAGCTGAGTAAGTGCGAGTTCTGGATTGATCGTGTGGTATTCCTTGGTCATGTGATTTCCAAGGAAGGAGTTTCTGTGGATCCCAGCAAGATTGAAGCAGTGCTGAATTGGTCACGTCCGACGACGGTGGCTGAGATCCGTAGTTTTCTAGGTCTGGCAGGGTATTATCGTCGCTTCATCGTGAATTTCTCTCAGATAGCCAGACCATTGACGCAACTTACTCGGAGGGATGTTCCATTTGAGTGGTCATCCGAGTGCGAAGATAGTTTCAGAGAGCTTCGTCGACTTCTGACTTCCGCACCTGTTTTGGCGTTACCGTCAGGATCTGATGGTTTCAGTGTTTACACCGATGCCTTCACTCAAGGCTTAGGGTGTGTGTTGACGCAAAACGGTCATGTGATTGCTTATGCTTCCAGACAGCTGAAATCTCACGAGGAGAAGTATCCCACTCATGATCTGGAATTGGCAGCTATTGTGTTTGCGCTGAAGATTTGGCGTCATTATTTGTACGGTGTTCAGTTTGAAATCTTTACTGATCATAAGAGTCTGAAATATCTGTTCACTCAGGCTGAGTTGAACATGAGGCAACGTCGTTGGATGGATTTGCTGAAGGATTATGATTGCGAGATCAAGTACCATCCAGGTTCTGCGAATCTCACAGCTGATGCGCTTAGTCGCAAGGTGAGAGCCTCTGCACTTCAGACTTGTGCTATGACTAGTGCCATCCAGGATAGTTGCTCGTTGGGGTTTAACTTCAAGCATCGGAAAGGTATGGAGAGCATTCGTGTTGCTACCATTTTATCTGAGCCCAATTTGTTCACTCGGATTCGAGAAGCTCAGATGTCTGATCTCAAGACTCAGAGATTAGCTCGGTTAGTTGGTGGTGATAGCAATTTCCATTATCAGTCCAATGGTCTTCTGTGCTTATCTAATCGGGTTGTAGTACCAGAGGATGACACTTTGAGGGACGAGATATTGTCTCAGGCGCATCGAAGCAAGTTAAGTGTTCATCCAGGAAGCAACAAGATGTATAGAGACTTGAGGATGCGGTTTTGGTGGAAAGGGATGAAGCGCAGCGTGTATCAGTTTGTCTCCAAGTGTCTAGTTTGCCAGCAGGTTAAGGCAGAGCACCGTCGACCGGGAGGATTGTTGTTGAACTTACCTATTCCAGAATGGAAGTGGGAGCATATTACGATGGATTTCATTACTCACTTGCCATTATCTTCGAGGAACAGCGATGCTATCTGGGTAGTGGTGGATCGACTCACCAAGTCTGCTCATTTTCTGCCGTATAATCGTGATTTCACTTTCGATCGTATGGCTCGATTGTACATTCAGGAGATTGTACGTTTGCATGGAGTGCCTGTCAGTATTGTTAGTGACAGAGATCCTCGTTTTACCTCACGGTTTTGGGGTAGTTTCCAGTCAGCTTTGGGTACTACACTGAGTCTGAGTACTGCTTATCATCCGGAGACTGACGGTCAATCAGAGAGGACTATCCGTACGCTTGAGGATATGTTGCGAGCCTGTGTTATGGATTTCGGACCCGATTGGCAGGATCATTTGCCTTTGATTGAGTTCGCGTACAACAACAGCTATCATCGTAGTATTGGTATGGCACCATTTGAGGCGTTGTACGGGCGACGTTGTCGTACTCCATTATTCTGGGATGAAGTCGGGGAACGACAGGTAGAGGGACCGGAGTTAGTCCAGCAGGCTATAGATAAGGTTACAGTAATCAAGAAGCGGATTAAGACTGCTCAGGATCGACAGGCTAGTTATGCGAACACAAAGCGTCGACCTCTTCATTTTCAGCCAGGTGAGAAGGTGTTTCTCCGAGTTTCGCCTTTTCGCAGGATTTTGAGATTTGGTCTCAAGGGTAAGCTGTCTCCGAGATTTATTGGTCCATTCGAGATACTGGAATGTGTGGGAGATTTAGCTTACAGACTTGCGTTGCCGCCGTACCTATCAAGTATTCATGATGTGTTCCACGTATCCTTGTTGAGACGTTATGTAGCAGATGAGTCGCACATCTTACATCCATCTGAAGTTCAACTTGATACGGATTTGTCTTACGTGGAGCGACCAGTTCAGATTCTAGATCGCAAAGATAAGGTGTTGCGGAATAAGATCATTCCTCTTGTCTTAGTGCAGTGGCAGCGTCGAGGCACTGAAGAAGCCACTTGGGAGTTAGAGAGTCGTATGCGTTCGGAGCATCCAGAGCTCTTTTGAGTTGTGCTTTGTATAAGTTTGTGTTTTCAGTTGTAATCATAGTATCAGTTGTATTCAACAACAATTGAGATGTATTAATGATGTTGTTATTTCGTTTTGTTCATTCTCTAAGCCTGATTTCGAGGACGAAATCTTTTAAGGGGGGGAGAATGTAGTAGCCCGAATTCCAAATTGGGTAATTAACGGAGTAATGGTGATTAAGAAGGTTTAAGGTGTAATTTTGGCTATGGTCATGATCGGACGGACCGAAGAGGGTTCGGAAGCACCGAAGAGTTCGGACGATCCGAAGTGTAGTTCGGTGAATCCGATCATAGGTGTCAAGTGTTGATCGACACGTCATTTTCCATGCATGTTCGGACGGTCCGAAGTGTATGATCGGAGGATCCGATCATGAGCTGTCAAGAGCCAATGGACACGTAGCGTTCGGACGTTCCGAAGTGTTGTTCGGAGGATCCGAACATGGCCTATAAATAGTGCTCGGATTTCTCATTTGTGACTTGCCAATTCATGATTTTGCCTCATAGTTGAGAGGATTTGGAAGGTTTCTAGGGTTAGTTGTTGGTCGAGCGATAGCCAAGAGCTGCCAGGAGTAGTAGCGTAGCGGCGCCTGAGTTTCAAGGCAATCGACATCAAAGGGCTGTCGAAGGACGAAGGTAAACCCTAAACCTTTGGTAGTACTAGGGAGTACTGGTTTTGCTAGTCGAGCATGGTAGTATTGATTGAGTATGCTTTTGATGCGTAGGCTTGTGCTAGACCTGATTAGCGGTGTTGCGTAAGGCTAGGCTTGCTGTGATAGAGGTACGAAAGTACTATCCGAGATATCCTGGTTGAGTATACATTCATATATGTGTTGCATGAGTATTTGCTGCATTGTTATATGTCATATGATGCATGCTATTATGTCACGAGTTATGATGCATATTGCATATCATGTTGAGCCGTATCTCCTTCGAGATAGCCTTTACTGTTGAGCTGTATCTCTTTCGAGATAAGCTATATCTTGGGGCCGCTCAGCCCTGTCTTGTGGACGCATGGACACCGAGAGTACACAGTGGCCGACGGGTCGGGAGGGCTTCGGTGGTCCGGGACATTTTAGGTCCACGTCTGTCTTGTAGTGGATGCAGTGACCCAGAGGTTGGACCGCGCGGCACTATCCACTTGGCGCCTCTAGACTGAGCATTTTGAGATCCTTTGTGATTTCCTGTTTCTTGACTACCCTGGTATCATATCATAGCATGTGCATTTCATATAGGTTTGTATACTTATACTTTTGTACTGGGCGTTCTTATCGCTCACGTCCTCGGTTTTGTTTATTCTTGGACACCCCATTCCCACGGGGCAGGCCTCAGGTTGGATGGCTCAGGAGGAGCAGGAGGAGGACGTTGAGTAGCTGGTTGGTTTAGTTTTCAGTGTTTTCCATTTGATTCGATATGGTTGTACTGGATATTTCATTTTGAGTTAGTCTAGACTTCGATTTCGATTGGGTTGTATAACTATTGTTGTTGGCCATATTTCCGCTGTTATCTCTGATTATAATTAATTAGGTTAATTGCATGCTTAGTTTTTGATTAGTAGGTGATTCTGGAACGGGTCACTACATTAGCTGCCATCCGGGGAAAATCAAATGGTGTGGCAGACGCCTTGAGCAGAAAAGTTGCAGTCGTAGCACAGTTGTCAGTGCAGAGATCTCTTCAGTCAGAAATTCAGAGACTTGTAATTATCTTAGCTTCCCTGTGGATATGAATTCGGACTCACCGAATTATACTACTTGTGGACAGCCTGCTCTTGGGAGTGCAACAATTGTGGCCGATCTTGCGTCGTGATGTCAGGGTTGCTGGTCATACAATTATACAGTTGCAGTGTCGAGAACGAGGTTGATAAGCATGGCAAGAGGTCCTATCAGGCACCTTGTCTTGAGAAATCTTTGTAAGTCATTAAGAAAATGAGGATTAAGTGGATATGAGTACTGAAATTAGGTTATCTAAGACTACTTTGGTTGTGTAAGTTTTAATTTCAAGTTTATGAAATAGTTGATCATACGGGGATATTAGGTGAAATAAAAACAAAAGAGAATTAGTTGTATTCAACATATGTTACCAATGGTCGAATATTAAGACTTTTATCGAGTAAGAAATCTAAAATTTTTATATGAGGATTCTAGAATTTTGTAGGTTATAAGTGAATTTGATTTATTAGAATTAGTCCATCATTAATAGAGGAAACTTATTAAGCTTTATACGTTAGAATGAATTAAGTATTGAGGATACGTCAAAGTGTGACATTCGTTCCTATGAGGAAGGTTTAAGTGTCTTAGGCCTCAACTATAATGTAATTGGGAAGAAATAGTTTAAGCATGTGTTTGATGCTAGGAAGGTTTTATTATCCAAGCAGAATATCGATATTATATATTTTGAGGTTTATGGATTAATGTTACTCGAAATTTAAGATTAGCAACAATCTTTATTTGGGATGTACTTGTAAATATCTAAGTTACGTAAGTTTGGTGTCGTAAAGTAAAGATTCGATTAAAGGATCGTAGGTAATATTATTACGGGGTTAAGATAAGGTTTAACTTTTGAGTGTAGTACCAAGGATAGAACAGTAACTTTTGGTGCTAAGATTTCTTATGTTGAACTGCATAAATGCTAATGTAATAGATCGATGAACATTACGGGTATAGTATAAGGAAAGTAAGATACGATAAGTTTGAAACTCAATTTTTGATATTGGGAATTGTGAGAAAAGTCTGAATTCGAGGTCATAGTAAAGTAAAACTAAGACAACCTTCAGGACCAGATATGGGCTTTACGAGTTCTTAGTGATGCCGTTTGGACTGACAAATGCTCCAGCGATTTTATGGACCTCATGAATCGAGTATTTCATCCCTACCTAGATCAGTTCGTCATAGTGTTCATTGACGACATTCTCATATACTCGAAGAGCCATGAGGAGCACCGTCAACATTTGAGTATAGTTTTTCAGGTCTTGCAGAGTCGCAAGTTGTTTGCAAAATTTAGTAAGTGTGAATTCCGGTTGGAGAAGGTAGCGTTTTTGGGTCATATAATATCTAGTAGTGGTATCGAAGTGGATCCAGCTAAGGTAGCAGCAGTTAAGGAATGGGTTGAACCGAAAAATGCTTCTGAGATCCGTAATTTTTTAGGCCTAGCAGGCTACTACTGGAAATTTATTCAGGGATTTTCTTCGATAGCAGTGCCACTCACTTCATTGACGAAGAAGAATGCTAAATTCATTTGGAGTGGCGAGTGTCAGAAGAGCTTTTACAATTTGAAGCAAGCTCTTATTTCAGCGCCAGTGTCAGCCATCCTAGCAGGTCAAGGCAATTTTGTGTTGTACACCGATGCTTCTAAGCTCGGGTTAGGCGCAGTCTTGATGCAGCATGGTCGCGTTATAGCTTATGCCTTCAGACAGTTGAAGGTGCATGATAAAAACTACCCGACTCATAATCTTGAGTTATTTGCCGTTGTCTTTGCGTTGAAGGTATAGTGACATTACTTGTACGACAAGAAATGCCAGATATTTACTGATCACAAGAGTCTCAAGTATTTCTTCACACGGAAAGAACTGAATATGAGACAAAGACGGTGGTTGGAGTTGGTAAAAGACTACGATTATGAGATTAGCTGCCATCCGGGGAAAAGCAAATGGTGTGGCAGACGCCTTGAGCAGAAAAGTTGCAGTCGTAGCACAGTTGTCCGTGCAGAGATCTCTTCAGTCAGAAATTCAGAGACTTTTAATGTCCTTAGCTTCCCTGTGGATATAATATTTGGACTCATTGAATTATACTACTTGTGGACAACATGCTCTTGGGAGTGCAACAATTGTGTCCGATCTTGTGTAGTGATGTCAGGGTTGCTGGTCATACAATTTGTTGGAACTTTTCAATTTCGCAATCTTGATTTTGATGTTAACAAAACTTGTTATTGTGTTTCTAACATATTTACTCAAGTGTGAAGTTCCAAACACAAGAAGTAAGCTGAAACTGAATTTTCCACAAACTGAATTTCTGGCGAGCTTCGGTGTTTTGATGATATCTCCCAGCTGGATGATTCAAATGACAATCCGAAAATTGTACTGGTTAGAAAACGCAATTTGAAACAAATCGTATTTCACGTCAGTTGGGCAAAATCGGATGTTATTATGGTCTAACGGATCGCTCAATTACCGAACTGATCACACGAAAACAGCAATAAGTTGGGTTTGAGCAGCTGAGGTATTTTGGTGATATCTCTCAGCTCGGTTATCGAAACGAATCAATTTAGTATGCGTTGAAAAGATAAGACAAAGATCTACAAATCATTCCTAGAAGTCAAAGTCTGAATCGCAGCTTATGATGCTGATAAATGACGATGAAGCTACTGGTTCTGCACAAACTGAAATCAGCTAGGCTGATTTCAGCACACCAGCTGAAACTGAACCAACTGAACCAGCTGCTGACCTGCTGACCAACCAACTGAACTGAACCAGCAGTTAACCAACTGAACTGAACCGGTTGCTGACCAGTTGAACTGAACGACCAGTTGAGTTGACCAGTGTTGACCAGTCGACCAGAGTTGACCAGTCGGGAAAATGCCCAGCAAGCTGAATTTGACCGTTGCAATCTCGGAAACAGTACAGAAACTTTTCAAACGGTCATATTCTTGTGTCTGACGTATATATCAGTGTTGGAACCTATAAATTCAACATATTGAAGAATAAACAACAGCTTTTGAAGTGGATTCAAAGCATGGGCAGTTAGCATGAATATATTAGCTAGTTGAGAGCACAAGCCCTTGTGTGAGGATACATTTGAGATGTACACTGAAAAAGATAAATTCCTCACACACAATCACTCACACATATACAAGAGAGTTGAAGTTCAAAGAATTAGTTGAGTGAGTCTTGCACAAAGACGTAAAACTTGTGTATGTAGTCTTTGCATATGAGACATTAAACAATATGCTGATTGTGAGGTGCTGCCTACAATCTTGAGTGCTAGGAGTTCTAGTTGGGTGCTGCCCTTCCGGAATGGGTTTGTACAAGTAGTTGTATAAATCAAAGTCTTCTAGTAGATCCTTCCCAAGGGGAAGAAGGGGTGACGTAGGAGTGTTTGAAATCTCCGAACATCCATAAACAAACTCGTGTCTATTTGTTTATTGCATTTATTTATCATTTTCATTGTTTTTAAAGATGCATTGTTGAAGCATTTTATGTGTTCTTCAAATACCAAAATATTGCATACCGAGTGTTTGATAAAATGCTTCAACCGAAAATCTTTTTACTCATTCAACTTGCATATATCTTAAATGGTTTACAAAATATTTAATCGGTTTCTACGAAGGATTATTTCGAGTGTCTTCCGCTTGGTTTGAAAACCAAACTCGATTTAATTCATCGGTGTTCAATATTTCAGTAACCGAGCTATTATAGCTCAACGGTGATCCCCCTAATCGATCCTTTCACAATTATACAGTTGCAGTGTCGAGAGCTTTGGCGGCAGGGCAGGACCAGAGGGACAACGAGGTCGATAAGCATGGCAAGAGGTCTTATCAGGCACCTTGTCTTGAGAAATCTTTGTAAGTCATTAAGAAAATTAGGATTAAGTGGATATGAGTACTGAAATTAGGTTATCTAAGACTACTTGGGTTGTGTAAGTTTTAATTTCAAGTTTATGAAATAGTTGATCATACGGGGATATTAGGTGAAATAAAAACAAAAGAGAATTAGTTGTATTCAACATAGGTTATCAATGGTCGAATATTAAGATTTTTATCGTGTAAGAAATCTAAAATTTTTATATGAGGATTCTAGAATTCTGTAGGTTATAAGTGAATTTGATTTATTAGAATTAGTCCATCATTAATAGAGGAAACTTATTAAGCTTTATACGTTAGAATGAATTAAGTATTGAGGATACGTCAAAGTGTGACATTTGTTCCTATGAGGAAGGTTTAAGTGTCTTAGGCCTCAACTATAATGTAATTGGGAAGGAAATAGTTTAAGCATGTGTTTGATGCTAGGAAGGTTTTATTATCTAAGAGGAATACGATATTGTATATTTTGAGGTTTTATGGATTATAGTTACTCGAAATTTAAGATTAGCAACAATCTTTATTTGGGATATACTTTTAAATATCTAAGTTACGTAAGTTTGGTGTCGTAAGGTAAAGATTCGATTCAAGGATTGTAGGTAAATATTATTACGGGGTTAAGATAAGGTTTAACTTTTGAGTGTAGTACCAAGGATAGAAGTTGATCAGTAACTTTAGGTGCTAAGATTTCTTATGTTGAACTGCATAAATGCTAATGTAATAGATCGATGAACATTACGGGTATAGTATAAGGAAAGTAAGATACGATAAGTTTGAACCTCAATTTTTGATATTGGGAATTGTGAGAAAAGTCTGAATTCGAGGTCATAGTAAAGTAAAACTAAGACAACCTTCAGGACCAGATATGGGCTTTACGAGTTCTTAGTGATGCCGTTTGGACTGACAAATGCTCCAGCGATTTTATGGACCTCATGAATCGAGTATTTCATCCCTACCTAGATCAGTTCGTCATAGTGTTCATTGACGACATTCTCATATACTCGAAGAGCCATGAGGAGCACCGTCAACATTTGGGTATAGTTTTTCAGGTCTTGCAGAGTCGCAAGTTGTTTGCAAAATTTAGTAAGTGTGAATTCCGGTTGGAGAAGGTAGCGTTTTTGGGTCATATAATATCTAGTAGTGGTATCGAAGTGGATCCAGCTAAGGTAGCAGCAGTTAAGGAATGGGTTGAACCGAAAAATGCTTCTGAGATCCGTAATTTCTTAGGCCTAGCAGGCTACTACTGGAAATTTATTCATGGATTTTCTTCGATAGCAGTGCCACTCACTTCATTGACTAAGAAGAATGCTAAATTCATTTGGAGTGGCGAGTGTCAGAAGAGCTTTGACAATTGAAGCAAGCTCTTATTTCAGCGGCAGTGTTAGCCATGCCAGCCGGTCAAGGCAATTTTGTGTTGTACACCGATGCTTCTAAGCTCGGGTTAGGTGCAGTCTTGATACAACATGATCGGGTTATAGCTTATGCATTCAGACAGTTGAAGGTGCATGATAAAAACTACCCGACTCATAATCTTGAGTTATCTGCCGTTGTCTTTGCGTTGAAGGTATAGAGACATTACTTGTACGACAAGAAATGCCAGATATTTACTGATCAGAAGAGTCTCAAGTATTTCTTCACGCTGAAAGAACTGAATATTTGGGTGCTCTCGCTTAATATGTAGTATAGATTGTTATGAAATATTATAATGCGAGGATAACTTTTTGATCTAGTATGTTGTCTTTTCTTTGTTTAGGTAATTAGGTTCACCGAGTTTTTAATTTTTGGACTTGGTACATAATTTTTGAATTTCACATTTTTCCCTACACGTGCTGCAGCGTTGTAGCTGTGCCACATTTTTTTTAAATAATCTTGTGTAATTTTATTATTTTGTTGTGAAAAGTAAAAATTTATTGTAAAAAGTAAAAATCGCAAACTCTCATAATTTACCAAACTACACACTTTATAATATTTTTCTCCCTACTCAATTGTGAATTTCTTCACAAATGGTGAGGCTATTTATAGAATTTCTTTACAAATAATCCAAAAATAAATTCATCATTACCTACATCATCACACACAAATTTTCAATATTTACAACTCTTATTTTCAACATTCAAATATTCAATACTCACGTTTTAAATATTATTTTTCAACACTTCCCCTTCTGATAATGATCATAATGATTGTCTTCATTACGTGTTTTTATACTGCCTCGTTAAAAACCTTACTAAGAAAAACCCATTGGGATAAAAACCATAGTAAGGGAAAAAGAGTGCAGTCACGTAAACTCTCCCTCATGTTGACCTGAACAATTCTTCACAAATTTCTTAGATTGCACATCCCAATATTATATAATTGCTTTCTGAATATTGTCGTAGGAAGTGCCTTTGTGAAGAGATCTAATGAGTTTTCACTTGATTGAATGTGACGAACATCAATACATTATACTTCTCAAGCTCCTTGGTAAATGCGAAAAACTTAGATTTTTCTTCTCAATACATTCACGGCTTGCTTTATTCTGGTGATCAAATATTCCACATTTTTTTTGTTCAATTTGTAAACCCAGACAATACTTGGTTTTTCCAAGATCTTTCATTTCAAATTCTTCCTTCATGTACGACACAACTTCTTGAATTTCCTTATTCGTTCCAATGATGTTTAAATCATCAACATATACAGCAATAATTACGCATCCGGATATTGTTTTCTTAATGAAAACACAAGAGCATATTGAATTATTTACATATCCCTTTTTCATCAAGTGATCACTTAGCCGATTATACCATATTCGGCCGGATTGTTTTAACCCATATAATGATCTTTGTAATTTCACAAAATAACATTCTCTTGGTTTTGAATTTTGTGCTTCAGGCATCTTAAATCCTTCATGGATTTTCATATATATATATTACTATCAAGTGATCCATATAAGTAAGCTGTAACAAAATCCATAATACGCATTTCTAAATTTTCAGATACCGCCAAGCTAATCAAATACCGAAAAGTATTTGCATTCATTACGGGAGAATACGTTTCTTCATAATCAATTCCAGGCCTTTGAGAAAAACCTTGTGCAGCAAGACGAGCTTTCTATCATACTATTTCGTTTTTCTCATTTCGCTTTCGAATGAAAACCCATTTGTATCCAACAGGTTTTACACCTTCAGGTGTAAGGACTATAGGTCCAAAAACATTACGTTTATTTAGCGAATCTAATTCAATCTGGATGGCATCTTTCCATTTTATCCAATCCTGCCGATTTTTACATTCACCAAAAGATTTTGGTTCATGATCTTCATTATCATTTATGATGTCGATTGCCACATTATAAGAAAATATATCATCGATTTCTTCTATATATTTTCAGTTCCATATTTTTTCAGTATTAATATAAATTACATAGATTTCACGATTCTCGTCAGTTTGTGGTTCTGACAGAACATTTTCATCATCATGTGTTTCTTCAGAAACATTATTCTCTATTTTGGGATCATCATGTGTTTCTTCAGGAACATCATTATTTATTTTGTGATCATCGTGTTTCTGTATCCATTTTCTTTTTCGAGGATTTTTATCCTTGGAACCGAATGGCCTTCCACGCTTCAGGCGTTTAATGACATCATGAGTATCTTCAATTTGTTTCTTCGGAATTTCAATTCGAGCAGGGGCATTTGCAGCATGTATTTATGATTTAGTCACCCTTTTTGTGTCTGCAAATGTATCTGGTATTTGATTTGCTATTCTTTGCAAGTTCACAATTTGTTGTATATTTTTTTCACATTGTTTTGTTCTTGGATTCAGATGTAACAATGATGATACATACCATGTAATTTTATTTTCGGTGGTTTTCTGTTCTTCCCCTAACATTGGGAAGATTTCCTCATTAAAATGACAATGAGCAAAACGTGCTGTGAACACGTCGCCTGTCTGAGGTTCAAGATATCGAATGATTGATGGACTATCATAACCGATATAAATTCCAATCTTTCTTTGAGGTCCTATTTTCTTTCGTTTCGATGGTGCAATAGGCACATACACCATACATCCATAAATTTTCAGATGAGAAATGTCTGGTTTTTTAACAAATGCAAGCTGCAATGAGGAGTATTTTAATATACACTTGGTCTGATGTGAATTAATGAAGCAGCATGTAAATTGCATGTCCCCATATAGAAATAGGGAGCTTTGTTTTCATAATTATTGGTCTTGCAATTATTTGCAGACGTTTAATCAATGATTCAGCCAATCAATTCTGTATATGTACATGAGAAACAGGATGTCAACAATGATTCCCATAGACATACAATAATCATTGAAAGTTTGGGAAGTAAATTCATCAGTATTATCAAGTCTAATTTTCTTGATTGTATAATCGGGAAATTGATTCCTCAATTTTATTATTTGAGCAAGTAATCTTGCAAATGCAACATTTCGAATTGACAATAAACATACATGTGACCATCTGCTGGAGGCATCAATCAATACCATAAAATATCTGAATGGTCTACATGGTGCATGGATTGGTCCACAAATATCACCCTGAATACGTTCAAGAAACATTGGTGATTCAGTTTGGATTTTGACTGGTGATGGTCTTATAATAAATTTTCCAAGAGAACAGTCCGGGTATGTCTTCTCCTATATCTATTTATTGTTATTGGTTGATATGTATTATGTGAGCACATAGTAGGACTTAATGCCTCCTAAGAGAAAGGCTTCAGAGGGTGAGGATAGCTCCTCATCAAGAGTTTTCGACGAGTTCGGAAAATTACTGAAAGAGCAAGCCAAGGTTCATAGTGAACAGATTCAACAGTTACTCCATTTGCAAGGTTCAGGTCAGGGTAGAGGCCAAGGAAGAGACCAAGTGGTTCAAGCAGTTGGGACTGATGGGATCTTTACTGCTTTTAAGAGGATGGATCTGCTTTGCAGGAAGAACTGATCCATTGGTGGCTGTAGAGTGGATTAAAGCACTTGAGGCGATATTTGATCATCTCAAGTATGAATACAAGGACAGAGTTGGTTGTGCAGTATTCATGCTAGTCAAAGCTGCACGTATTTGGTGGAATGCTACCAAGGTAGGTGTTGATGTTCCGTCATTAAAGTGGCAAGATTACATGGTTCTTTTCTACGACAAGTATTTCCCGGGTGCACTTCGAGCTCGGAAGGTGACTGAGTTTTTGGAGCTTCGACAGGGAAGTATGAATGTTGACGAGTACATCTTGAAGTTGAGGAAGGCCGTCTGTTTGCCCCATATAATGCCTCAAATGACGAAGACAAAGGTTCTCATTTTATTAGAGGACTTCGAGCAGAGATCAGGAGGGACATCAATATGTCTAAGGCGGTGACATTTAAAGAGATTGTGGCTAAAGCATTGTTAGCCAAGCAAGATGAGAAAGATATTGCTAGAGAGAGACAGGCGAGGCAGCAAGCTATTGCTCAAAGAGGTCAATGTTCGAACCAAATAGGAAAAGAGATGCCTGATGAGTGGAAATTCTATGGTAAGGATTCCAGATCTCGGATTTCCTTAGTATCTGTTTTGACGATGACGAGATTGTTACATAAAAGAGCAGAGGGGTTCCTTGTATATTCAGTAGATCTATTGAAATCGAGCCCAGCAATGGCAGACCTGCCAGTGGTATGTGAGTTTGCTGATGTATTCCCAGATGAGATCCCAGGATTACCTCTAGCCCGAGAGGTAGATTTCAGTATTGATCTCCTACCAGGTACTGTTCCTATATCACGAGCTCCCTATAGAATGGCACCTATTGAATTTAAAGAGTTGAAAGAATGGCACCTATCTTGATCTCTCATCCTTGTCAAGTTCTCCTGGACCCCGATCCTGTCCCCCCTGTTATGCACACATACAGACACAACAACAGCCGGAAACTCCGGTGAGAACAAATCCCAGTATAAAATATGTATACATGCATGTCATGCAATTAAATACAAAATCATAACACATGAATCTGTAATTATGACACATTAGTGAAGACAGATAAAACAATCATGAACATAATCAATAGCAATACGTCCCATAGTCTATGAAACGTAATCAATATAATTCAAATTCATATCTTGACTCGACTCATATCTAAATCTAGGGATCCTGGTGTGAATCAGACGTCCCTGAAAACTCCTTCGGCCTCATCTTCATGAAGTGCTCATAAGTAGCATCGGGCCCTGTCGGCATGGCTGCCACAGCATGGTTCCCTGAGAACTGTGCGAAGAATTGAGTCATCCAAGCTAGCATCTGGGCATTCATGTTAGGTGGAGTGGGTGGAGGTCCTTGCCTCTCCTGTCTCTGCTCCTCAACGTCCTCTTGGCGAGGCTCATCATTTCTAGTGCGCTAGAGAATGCGTCTAGGGCATACTGTTCAATACATAACCCATACGTAACCAACATTAATAATTCCATAATTTATTTAAATTTAAATACTGAACAATAAAAAATTTGGACGTAAATATTTCATGAAAATATGCTGTTAAATAATTCATGCTTTAAATAAAATGCGTAAATGTAAAACTTACAGACCAAAGACGTGACTTCATGAGCTTCTCGTGGTCAGTAGTAGTATAACCCTTTACAAGAACATAGGCTATGATACCAGCTATAAAGGCCCGAAAATTCGTGTTTGGAAATTTGCGGAAAAATTAAAAAATTTCTGGTAGGATCGGTTGTCGTAACAAGAGTGTTTAGAAGGGGGGGTTGAATAAACACTTACAATTAAAATTATATTCAGTTTGGTGACAAACTGAATCTCGGAATCTTGTTGGTCAATAACAATCAGTTAAACTAGAGTAGTTGCGGAAAGTAACTGACTGAAAGATAGAATACGAAACTGAAAGAAATATGCAAGAGTTGTTTCTGGATGTTCGGAGAATTCAATTACTCCTACATCACCCCTTCTATCACAAGGATATGATATTCTATAAAAGACTTTGATCGAGTACAACACTTGTACAGACCCACTTCAGTTTGGACTTACTACTGCCAAAACTAAAACTCTTAGTTCTACACAATATTCTCAGTGTGTAACTGATCTTAGCACTATTGAATCTAACAACTTTTAGAGAGTGCTAGTAAGCTCAAATTGTAGCCTTGATTGCTATGAATAATTCAAATAAGAATGAGCTAAGGTTTTGATAGAGTAACAGCAAGTTTAAGATTGAGTGATCGTCTCTCTCTCTACACTTTTTCAGCTGTTCTTCAGTCATATTTATAGACTTCTCTTTCAACGGTAACTTTGAGATGCATTTGAATTCTTGTATCCATTGATTGCCACTTCGTCATTCCTTGGGCAATGTTCTCTTCATTGATTGTAATACGACATCTTAATTGCAATAGCCGAAATACGTTGTTCTATGCTGTAATGATTGAGGTGCGGCTTTCCATATTCAGTTGTTGTCTTCTATGTCTTTTTGTCGGTTGAATGTTCTCTCCCGAGAAACATTCAGTTGAGATATGTTTTAACTGAAACTTATGCGGCTGAGTATATTAACTGATCGGTTTCCAACTGATTAGTTTTCTTCATTAGTTCAGCTGGTTTCAGTTGTTAAGTAATCAGTCGCATCTTTCGCATATTCAGTTGTCTCATAATTCAGTTAGTTTCTTCAGTTTGTCAAACTCCGAAATTTGGTTTCCAACAATTTCCCCCTTTTTGGTGTTTGACAAAACTAAGCATATAGTAACTGAAGGATTGAACTTTTATAGACTGCTTCTTAACAAAAACTGTCTCAAAACAAATTGGTAAACTGCTAACTGCTCTTCAATGTTTCTTCTGAGTCATACTAACTTCCCCCTTTTTGTCAAACTGAGCCATGTGGATAGATAATTGTCGAACTTCAGTAGATAAGATGCCGACATCAGCTGAAATACTGGAGATGGCAGTAAGAACTGAGGTTTGCAGTGAGTCTATTTTGTTTGCAACAGATGTTTCTAGTCTTTCAACTCGTTGGTTGATCACATCTTGAGTAGCGAAAAGAGTAGCAGTTGTAGCTTTATTCTGCTTGTGTTCTATGGCAACTGAGAGTTCAGTTACAACTTCTTGAATATTCTTCAGCTTTGCAAAAACAAAATCTTCGGATCCATTCAGCTTTACAGAATGATAGAATTGGGTTGACTGAATGGATTTGATGGCATCCATTATTTGATTCATATTTTTCTTGATGGTTTGATTTCATCGAACAATGCTTCTGAATTTGAGATTTCAGGAGACATAACTCCTATATCTTCCTGATGTGGCACTTGTTCTGGTGGAGTGAAAATTATCATAGTGCGATCAACTGTCTCTTCTTGACCTTGAGAGGAAGAAGGTTGATTCTGAGCATCAGAAACACTTTGTTCTAGAATAACAGGGTTATCTGTGGTAACTGCTATTGGAGAATCATGGGCTTGTTCTTCTGTTTGATCAACGGCTGAAACTTGGGGTGGTTCTTCTGTTGGAAGGTTTTCAACATTAGGCAACTGCTCTTCCACGGATTCAGTGAGTGTTTCCTCTTGGTTCTGAGTGAGCACTTCAGTTTGCTCTTCAGTTTCAGATGTTACTTTCTGAACTATTTCTGGAGCAACAAAAAATTGAGCTTGTTCTGTATTATCAGAGAATTGAACATGTTCTTCAGCAACTGGAGATTGAACATGTTTTTCAGCAACAAAAGTTTGAACATGTTCTTCAGCGATAAAAGTTAGAACTGGGTCTTCAGATGTAATCAGAACTTCTTGTTCTGTTTGTTCAGTCAGAGGATCATCTGATTCAAAATTATGTGCTTCAGTTTGAGCTTCCTGAGAAACTGACTGAATGATTTCATCGATATTGGCAAAAGTCAGTTCGGCCTCAGAATACAGATGTTGATCCCCGGCTGTTGTTTGTGGAACCTCCTAGACTGATTTTTAAGCAATGAGTTCTTCAGAAGATTCATTCTGCTGAGACGATGAAGATTTGTATTCATCTGTTCCTGAAGATTTTTCTGGAAGAACAAGTTCTTGTTCTTGTTCCCAAAACCTTATTTCCCTCTGTAGGCCACTAAGATCTGCATCCAGTTGAGTGAACACAACTCTATCTTGATATGCAGTTGGCCCTGTGGGGTTGTAGTTTTCTTTCAACTTTCTAACCATCTTAGTCAGTTGATTAGCCCGTATTTGATCAAAAAAATATTGTCTCCTTTCCAGTGCTTGAATAATGGTAGCAGCTTTAACTACCTTCAAAACTATCTTTTCCAGTTTAATAAACGTCTTCAGTTGAGATTTGTGCTTCAGTTTCTTGGCAAAAATTTCGGTCCTGAAGCATTTCCAACGGTCAAAAGATTTGAGTTTTGATGTGGCAAATGTATTTACCTCTTCCCAAATTAGATCGATATGAGTTTGAATGGTGTGAGATGGCCTTGGCTCCTCCTCAAGCTTGCCTTTTCCCTTCTACGTGGTTAGAATATGAGGAATTTGTAAGCCAGATTTTGTAGACTCCACTGGTTCCTTCAATGTGACGCCTTTCGGTCTAGTCTAAGGTAAAATAGTGGGTTGATTTACACGAGTGAAGAGAGCTTTTACTCTAGTGGGTATCTTTTCAGTTGGAACTGAATCATCAGGAGGGATGACCTGCAATGGGATAGCCTGAATAGGCTTTTCATCAGCTGACTGAGACAGTCTCTCAGTAATGGTTGGTTCCACTGCTGGTATTGGTTTGGTTCTTTGTGTCCTTGGTTTCTTGATAAGTTTGGGAGATGGAGTTTTCTCAGAATCTGATTCACTGAGAATCAGTTTTCGCTTTGTAGCCTTCAGTTGGGCCAGCGTCTTGGCTTTCTTGACTGATTTAGGAGCAGCTTGCTGCATCCCAATCTCCTTCTTGACTTTTACGAATTGTTTAGGCGAGAGATCCATCTTGGTCTTTGGTGGCAAGATATTCTTGGCAGTGAATATCTTAATTTTGAGGATTTTTCGGCATTGTTAGCTACCAGTCCTTTGAGTTTCAGAAAACTGATTGGAATAGCTACCAGTCCTGTTTTGTTGATTGAAGCATATTCTTTAGAATGTTGAAAATAATGTACCTCCAGTTGACTTTCTTCTCACCCATGATGATTGTCACCACCTGGAATTTTTCAAGAGTGAGAGCTGCATATGAGCCAGCTTTAGCTAAAATTCCCTTTGCTACAATATCAGCCAATAACTGAATTTCTGGTTTCAGTTCTTTCTTTGGGTCGGAGACTTTGATTTTCCTCCCATCAGCAGATAATGAGGATTGCGTTTCCTCAATATCGGATGTTTTAACTTTAGAGAAACTGACATATCCATCAGTCGGCAAGGAAAACATTTCTCCAAAGTTTTCTTCAGATAAGGTCAGCAACTGATAATTGATAGTGACAGAGATATTTCCTTCACCAGTAACATACCCTTTCATATAGAATTCATTCACTTCCTTCGAGTATATTTCTTGTGAAGATTGTCCTAAAAACATTCTTAGCCCAGCAGATTCAATCTTTAGAAAGACATTTTTTATATCAGCTTCTTAAATTGATAAAACTGAGTCAAAATCGATTGCCATGGAATTCATCATGTGAGCATGGATCTGATTAGCCATTTCGGAAGGTAAGATGATCTGAAATTCGTAGAAAATAAGTTCGGAAATTAGTATGCTCTTAGAACTGATTGTATGCGTGAAGGAGAAGAACTGAATTGAAGCGGGTATAGTACATTTGTACGTGACTGTTCAAATTCTGGACACGTGTCAGTCCATGAAAATTTTGAATAAAAATAAGTGTACATGTGCTGTAATCGTGTGTATAAAGGTTAGCGGGTTTAAAATAAGCCACATCGTCAATCTGCAGTCACGTCAATTGATTTAGAATATAATAAATTTTAATTAGTTAACGTATGTGAGAAGATTTGTAAACAATCCGACTGAACGATCAGTTGGGAAACTGATTCATTTCAATTGAGAAGTTACAAACAATTGTCTTCTCAGTTAACCTTTTAAAATTAATATTCCCCCTAAATTGGTGCATAAAACATTTAAAATGACGATGTAAAAATAAATTTAAAGCTTTAAAAATTTATTATATGATAAATGATCGCGGCCCTTCAGCTTCCATAACTTCTTGGCTATAAATAGAAGTGGCTTAGTCAGTTTCAGACATATCATCCAAAAAATTCAAGATAAGAAAAAATGTCTGATACGAGTGACTCAAGTCTTTCTCCTTTTTCTCTGGAGGCCAGGAAGGCCGAGATAGAAGATGAAGTCTTCTACGAAAGTCTGCATTACTGGGAGCGATTGCAGGAGCTTGAGCTCTTGTACAACTCTGGGGAGGCCTCCACTCCTGAATTGGTGGCAGGATTGAAGCAAGTGCGAAAGCACTTGAATATTGTTGTGTGGGTGGACGTCTTCAAGGACGGTCACATGTATCAGCTGATGCTCCGCAAGGAATTGAAGATCCTAAGGCGCATAGCTCATTCTCACAGCTTTCTCATGAATGCTCCTTTTTCTCTATCTGTTTGGTTGAAATTTTGGATAATTGTTGTGGAAGAGAATTATGATGATGTAATCCAGACCAACATTTATAAGTAATGAAATATTTATCTGGTTTTAACTCTGTTTTTTATTTCCTACAAATAATGAGTTGATTACTAACTGATCAGATAAACTGATATTAATTGACTTCTGACTGAAATCAGTTAACAATTAATAATTAGTAAAAGATACACTAATATTAGTTAAGGGTAAAAATATAATAATTGTTAAACTAGTATCAACTGATAATAAATAACTGGTGAAGAAAAAGCCTGGGTAATTGCGATGATGTTTCGGTTGGCTTTAGTCTTTTCAACTTCTTCACCATTTAATGTTACCTGTCTATAGTAAGACGATAGAAATGAATTGTGAGATAATATCAATTAAGTTAAATAAAATTATGGTAGATTCAGATATGTCTGATGCTTGCAACGGTACTCAGAATCACGTAACTGAAGAGATGCATCCACATTTAGAGGAGTTAAAGAGAAGCATCGAGAAGAAAGTTTTGATGAATGTCATGTCTGTATGGGACAAGATACATGATCTTCATTTTGTGTACCATAATCGTTTACCTACTACTCGTGCACAAAGAGCAAGGGCTAGGAAGTATCGAGACGTGTTTAATGTTTATCAAGTTACAGAACTGATCGAAGATCAAGCTCTGTTTTATGCAATGCTTTGGACAGAGTGGCATCGACTGGATAAGCTTGCAGATTCTGAATCTTTCAGAAATCTACGGATCCATGAACTTACCCATTGGTTGAATGAGTGGAAGAATTTTGTTGGATCTGAACTGAGTGATATAACTTGGCATCGTTTTCATTCAAATGTAAAACTTGATTGACTCAGTGCTATCTTACTTTATTTTTCTGCAATGAAATTAATGTCAACAGAAGGTTTATAACAAACTGACATATGATAACTGACATCAGTTGACAAAAAGTAGTCAGTTGTGAGAAATGATTTTATAAGCAAGACAATATTAATAATAAGTTTATGATAGATCAATTAACCCAAGAATATTTCAAAAGTAAGAAAACTTAGCCTCGGGTAATGGTTTTGTGAAGATGTCAGCTGCTTGCTGTTCAGTTGAAATATATTCCAGTCGAATATCCTTCTTTAAAGCATGATCCCTAATGAAGTGATGCCTGACATCTATATGCTTGGTCCTTGAGTGAAGAACTGGATTGTAAGTGATTGCAATTGTGCTGGTATTATCACAAAATATGGGCGATTCAGTGGACGTTACTCCATAATCCTTCAGTTGTTGCTGAATCCAGATCAGTTGTGCACAACAGCTACCAGCAGCAAGATATTCTGCTTCTGTTGTTGAGGTAGCTATGGATGTCTGCTTCTTGCTGAACCAAGAGATCAGTCTGTCTCCTAAGAACTGACAAGATCCACTTGTACTTTTGCGATAAAGCTTACATCCTGCATAATCTGCATCTGAATATCCAACTAAATTGAGGGTGGAGTCTTTGGAATACCATAGCCCAACATTTTGCGTGTCCTTAAGATATCTCAAAATTCTTTTAGCAGCTGAGAAATGTGATTGCTTAGGATTTGCTTGAAATCTGGCACACATACTGTAATAGCCGAGCCCGGTGTACGGTACGGTTTAAGTTTTCGTATGTTATGGATTTATTGATTAAGTTTGAGTTTAGTAGTGATGTTAAGATTTGTGTTTATGGGTTATAGTATGACTGGTTATAGTTGCTTGGTGGTTTTGATGTTGTTAGTTGGTGTTGGTTATTTCGTTTCAGAGTTTTGATTAGATTTTAGTTGCTTGAGATTTTGTTTCTGCCGTGGCAGCACCGCACCCGCACTCAGTGTAAGGACCGCACTCGCAGTCGTAATTGTTGGATTTTGGTGTTTTTCCCGTAGCTTCACCGCACCCGCGGTGATGTTAGTACCGCACCCGCGGTGTAGATCGCCCCCGCGGTAAGAGCGACGGACCAGGACAGGAAGTGCAGATCTCCTTGTTGAGTTCACGTACAATAATAGCTACCAAGCTACTATTGGGATGGCACCGTATGAGGCACTTTATGGCAGGAAGTGCAGATCTCCTTTGTATTGGGATGAGGATGGTGAGAGGAAGATGTTGGGACCAGAGTTGGTCCAACAGACAGCCGATGTTGTTTCTGTTATTCGAGAAAGGATGAAGACTGCGCAGTCGAGACAGAAGAGCTATGCAGATGTTCGTCGTAGGCCTTTACAATTTGAGGTTGGCGATCACGTGTTTCTGAAGATAGCACCTCTCAAGGGTGTGATGCGGTTTGGCAAGAAGGGCAAGTTGAGTCCGAGATTTATTGGCCCCTTTGAGATCTTGGACAGAGTTGGAGATCGAGCCTACAGGTTAGCCCTACCGCCAGATCTTGACAGAGTTCACAATGTTTTTCACGTATCGATGCTCAGGAAGTATATTGCGAATCCTTCCCATGTTCTTCGCCACGAGCCATTGGACTTGACGCCGAATTTGACTTACCAAGAGATTCCAGTCCAGATTTTAGACCGTAAGGTCAGAGTATTGAGGAACAAAGAGATCGGCATCGTTAAAGTTCTTTGGAGGAACCATTTGATCGGAGAGGCTACGTGGAAACCGGAGGATGAGATGACAGAGAAGTATCCTGAGTTGTTCGTGCAGTGACGTCAATTTCGAGGACGAAATTCCTCTAAGGAGGGGAGATTGTAATAGCCGAGCCCGGTGTACGGTACGGTTTAAGTTTTCGTATGTTATGGATTTATTGATTAAGTTTGAGTTTAGTAGTGATGTTAAGAGTTGTGTTTATGGGTTATAGTACGACTGGTTATAGTTGCTTGGTGGTTTTGATGTTGTTAGTTGGTGTTGGTTATTTCGTTTCAGAGTTTTGATTAGATTTTAGTTGCTTGAGATTTTGTTTTTGCCGTTGCAGCACCACACACGCACTCAGTGTAAGGACCGCACCCGCGGTCGTAATTGTTGGATTTTGGTTTTTTCCGGTAGCTTCACCGCACCCGCGGTGATGTTAGTACCGCACCCGCGGTGTAGACCGCCCCCACGGTAATTGCAGGACCGCACCCGCGGTCATCGATTTCAGAATTATTAGTGGTGTGCCGTGAGCTTACCGCACCCGCGGTACAAAGAGTAGCGCACCCGCGGTGATGAACAGTAGAGGTATGGTCGAGATTTAAAGTGCTTTTTGGATGAGTTGACTTCACTTTTTCCCTTTTCCTTCTTCTCCGTTTCGAATTCTCTCTTGGTAGACAAGGGTTTTCCCTCATTTCTTTTGCTTCCTATCTTTGATTCAAGCTTCTAGTTGGATTTTCGAGTTGAGATCGAGGTTCTTGGTTGCTCTAAGAAGTTAAGGTAAGCTTTTGGTTATATTATTTCTTGGTTTTGGAGAAGAGATGATATGGGTTTGTTGTATTTGTTGGTTTAATGGGTTATTTGACTTGGGTCCTTGGATATTGAGTTGATGATGGTGTTATTTATGGATTATTGTTGTAGGTGGTGTATCAAGGAATTAGATTCAAGTGTTCTTGTGGTTTGTAAGTGGAATCTCCTTCTTGTGCTCACATGATGTATATGTATTGTATTTCAAAGGTTTTAATGCGTTATTCCCTTCATTGGCTTCATAATTATGTATTGATTCACTTGTATATCTATTGGAGGCATTGTATGTCTCAATTGTATTGAAAAGGGAATATAAAGAGTATAGTTTCCAAAGTGTTTGATAAATGCCAAAGAGAGATAATTCAAATGTTTTATGGATTGATAGATACATAGTCAGAGATTTCATGCAATTAGTTGATCAACGACCATAGGCTTATATCCCTCAGAGTTGTCAATTTATATCGATGGGATACGAGCACCACAGACAGAGTTACTATTGATATCAATCCATACTAGAGAAAAGAGAAATATCATCTCATTATTATTGTTATTGCTATGTTATTTATGATTCATAGATTGATGGTATTCAATGTTTTAAAGCCATGTTTTACAGAATATGCTATGTTCATTGCTATGTAAGAGTTCCACTTGCTGGGTTTTATACTCATTTCAGTTATTTCATGTGATGCAGCTAAGAGCGACGGACCAGGACAGTGATTGTGGCCCGAAGTCATATGCATACGAAGTTGGAAGGATGGCATTTTTGGACATGATCATAGGAATGATATTTTGTGTTTTTTTTTGTTATGTCATTTGAATGATCATGTATTTATTTTGGGTTACAAATATTTTGTAAATGATTTTATGTTATGAAATTGTAATTCTTCCATCCTTCAATTGAAAATTTTAAATTCCGCTGTATTTTAATTGTAACGGGTCAAGGTGTCACACATACAGACAGCAAAAACAATATCAGGATGACTGGCTGTTAGGTACAAAAATGAACCAGTTAACCCTCTATATAATGTCGCCTCCACTGATATTCCCCCTTCGTCAGTGTCTAGTTTAAGTGATGAGCTCATGCGAGTAGTTGCAGCTGAACATGATTCCATACCAAATTTCTTTAGCAACTCCTTTGCATATTTTGTTTGACTAATAAATATACCAGTTTCCAGTTGCTTCACTTACAGTTCAAGAAAGAATGTCATTTCACCCATCATGCTCATTTCAAATTTGTCCTGCATTAACTTAGCAAACTTTTCGCACAATTTGGGGTTAGTGGACCCAAATATTATATCATCAACATAAATTTGAACTAATAGAATGTGATTATTTTTAGTAAATTTGAACAAGGTCTTATCAACTGATCCGACTGAAAAGTCATGATCAGTTAGGAATTTCGAAAGAGTTTCGTACCAAGCCCTGGGAGCTTGTTTAAGACCATATAATGCTTTGTTCAAATAGTATACATGATCAGGAAGTTTGTGGTTTACAAAACCTGGAGGTTGTTCAACATATACTTCTTCTTGTAACTGACCGTTTAGGAATGCACTCTTCACATCCATCTGGTAAACTTTGAAATTTTTGTGAGATGCATAAGCAAGAAATAGTCTGATTGCTTCCAATCTTGCAACTGGAGCGTACGTATCATCGTAGTCAATTCCTTCTTCTTGCCTATATCCTTGTGCTACTAGTCTTGCTTTGTTGCGTATAACTGAACCGTCCTCGTTCAGCTTATTCTTGTACACCCATTTTGTACCTATAATGGTTTTTGAAGTTGGTCTTGGAACTAAGTTCCGGACGTTATTGTGAGTGAACTGATTCAGCTCTTCTTGCATAGCATTTACCCAGTTAGGATCAGTAAGAGTTTCATCAGTTTTCTTTGGTTCCAGTTGTGAGACAAAGGCTGAATGAATAAATAAATTTAACATTTGATTGCGAGTTCTTACTGGATCAGATGGATTTCCTATTACCAATTCTGGTGGATGTGATTTTCTTCATCTGTACTCAGCATTTGTTGCATCAGCAACTTCTTCAGTTGGTAACTGAATGCAGTTTTCAGCTTCAGTTGATGCCTCGTCAGCTGGTATTTGAATGTTATCATTTTGCTTTAATAATTGATTGTCAGCATTGACTTCCTGCTCATTTAATTGATCCATTATCTCTGGTTCTGGTGTTTGAAAGATGTTTTGATTATTATGACTTTCATCTTTGTCATCATCTTCCAAACTGATATCTGTAAATCGATCAGCTAGCTCAACTTGATCAGTTGGCTTATCAGTTAGTGCAGTTTCATCAAAATCAACATGCGCAGATTCTTCAACACTTAAAGTTTTCTTATTAAAGACTCTATAAGCTATACTAACTGATGAATATCCAAGGAATATTCCTTCTGCAGATTTGGCATCCAATGCTTTTAAATAATTTTTTCCATTATCATTAATAAAACATCTACAGCAGAATATTTTGAAATAAGTGATTATACTTTTTCTTCCATGCCAGATCTCATATGGTGTTTTCATAAGATTCTTATTAATCATTGATCTGTTCTGAGTATAACACGCAGTGTTTACTGCCTCTGCCCAAAATCTTTGAGAAATACCAGAATCAGCAAGCATTGTTCTAGCAGCTTCTTTAAGGGTCCGATTTCTTCTCTCAGCTACACTGTTTTGCTGAGTAGTTCTTGATGCTGAGAGCTCATGCTTGATTCCAGCATTTTCTAGAAAGCTTGAAAGTCTTTGATTGATGAATTCAGTTCCTCGATCAGATCTGATTCGATCAATCCCAACTGATTTTTCATTTAAAAGTCTTTTGAAGAGTTTAATCAGTTGTGCAGCCGTATGGTCTTTGGATTTGAGAAAGATAACCCAAGTAAATCTTGAAAAATCATCTACGACCACCAAGGTGTATTTCATTCCCCCTAAGCTCATGACTGGTATTGGACCGAAGAGATCCATGTGCAATAGTTCTAAGCATCGGGATGAAGATTTACAGCCCTTGTTTTTGAAAGAAGATCGTACTTTTTTTCCATACTGACATGCTAAGCAAAGTTTTTCTTTTGAAAAATCTATTTTGGACAAACCAGTTACAAGTTTATGTTTACTCAGATAGGCAATGGATTTAAAATTTAAATGATTTGACCTTTTATGCCACAACCAGTTTTGAGATGATTTTGAAGCAATAAAGCAAACTGGTGCATAAGGCTGATCATTCCAACTGACTTTATATGTGTTTCCACATCGTTTGCCAGTTAGTATGATTTCATCAGTTGATGTTTTAACTGAGCATGAGTTTTTATCAAATTGTACCGAGAATCCATTGTCGCATAACTGACTGATGCTAATCAAGTTATATTTCAGATTCTCTACTAATAAAACATATTTAATAGTAAAGTTACCATGGATAAGCTTACCCTTACCCACGGTTTTACCTTTGGAATTATTTCCGAAACTGATGTTTGGACCACTATATTTGGTCAGTTGAGATAGCATACTTTCATCTCCTGTCATATTTCGTGAGCAACCGCTGTCCAAATACCATATTGAATTTTTATCTGTACCTGTTACCTGCAAGCACACACATAATATGATTTGGTACCCATATCTATTTTGGTCCAGAACTTATTAGTCCCTTTGGAACCCATACTTGGATTAGTCTAACTGAATTTCCAGTAGCCGTGTTCCAAATTATTTTTCTCGGCTTCTGTGTGTTAGGTGTGCGGTGTATAGATGACACAATATGCATTTTAGCTTGGTTCAACTTATTGTTTAGTCTGTATCTTTTCTGGACTGGTTTGCAGTTATAATAATTTGAATAGTTATTTGAATAGTTCTTGCTAAATCTTTTTGATGAATGACTTTCTGAGTTAGTAGAGATTTTTGGACTGTAACCAACTCCATGTCTTCTGGCCTTATACATATTCTCAATAGGTTGTTCATTCAGTTTGCTAGGCTTAAATTTTTCTTGTTCTACTGTTGATTTGACAAATTTAATGTATTTCCCTTTGTCCATGTTCTGTTTGGGTTGAGTATCTCTTGGAAATGTTTCATCTTGAGTATTGAGGCCTAATCCAGATTTATCAAAATCTGATTTTTGTGAATTTTGCATTTCATTCAATGCAGCTGATGACTTATTCCAAGATTTAATGAGCATAGATTGTTCTGAGTTTTCAAGCATTATCTTTTGAATTAATGACTTATCTTTGTTTCTTTCTTCTCTTAGCTCAGCAATCTCACTTTCAGACTCAACTCATCAACTGATTCAACAGTTTTGATTTTATTGTCCATGGGATCATTTTGCTTTGACTTTATTTCCTCAAATGATGATGCAAGTTTCTGGTACTCATTTACCATTTAATGCAATGTTAAAATGAGTTCTTCTCGTGTAAAGTCAGTTGAACTAAAATCAAATACCTGTTGACTTGTAGATTCTGCTTCAGTATCATTGGCCATTAGAAATTTGACTTCCTCTTCATCACTTGAGCTATAAGAGCTTTCTGGTTCTGCTTCGTCAGTATCAGTTTCTGCCCATTTGGATTTGTTCTCTTCAGCTAATAGAACCTCATATTTCTTTTTGTAGGTTTTCTTATCATCTCTGGGTCTTCTCTTATGCTCATATGATTTCTTTCTTCTGTCAGTTGATCCTTGACTGTCCTTTTTAGGTTTAGGACAGTCAGCAATGTAATGACCTGTTTTGCCACAATTGTAGCAAGCATTTGTTTCTTCTTTGGAATTATTTCTCTGGTATTGCTTCTGAAAGTTTCCTTGGTTCTTTCTCATGAACCTCCCAAACTTTTTGATGAATAATGACATAGCATCACTGCTTAACTGATCAGCAGATTTCTCGGCTGAACCAGTTGGTTCAGTTCTGACAGCTGCTAGAGCAGTTGTAGCTGTAGGAGTAGATGGTTCTCCTTCTCTGTTCTGCAATTCAAATTCATAAGCCTTTAAATCAGCAAATAAATCATGATGTTCGATCTGGTTCAAGTCTTTAGACTCTCTCATAGCCATAGTTTTGACATCTCATTCCTTTGGAAGGCCTCTCATCACTTTTAGTTTAACCTCTTTGCTGGTATACACTTTTCCAAGTGCATTTAATTCTTTGACAATACTGCTCACCCTTTCATCATACTCATTCATTGTTTCTCCAACCTTCATTCTGATATTGTCAAATTTTTGAATAGCAACAGAGAGTTTATTTTCTTTTGTTTGGTCATTTCCTTCATATAACTGAATCAACTTTTCCCAAATTTCTTTTGCTGTTTTGCACATCTTTATTTTTTTGAAGGTTGCTTTGTCCAGTGTTTTGTATAGAGTATCTTTGGCCACATTGTCAAGATTGGCTTTCTTTTGTCCTCAGTTGTCCATTCTTCTCTGGGCTTTTGAATTCTTTGTGATGCCCCTTCAATTATGGCAATTGCTGTATTTTCTTTTAGAATCTTCATGGGTCCGTCTGTTATGACATACCACATGTCATCATCTTGTGCAGCCAAGTGAGCCTACATTCTGATTTTCCAGTCATCGAAATCTTCTCTTGAGAACATAGGAGTTTTATTGAATGAAGTCATGCTAGCAGATTTATAGATTAGAAGTATTCAAGAACAAGATTCAACTGCTCTGATACCACTTGATAGGATCGGTTGTCGTAACAAGAGTGTTTAGAAGAGGGGGTTAAATAAACACTTACAATTAAAATTGTTCTTTAATAATATTTGAGTTCAGTTTGGTGACAAACTGAATCTCGGAATCTTGTTGGTCAATAACAATCAGTTAAACTAGAGTGGTTGCGGAAAGTAACTGACTGAAAGATAGAATACGAAACTGAAAGAAATATGCAAGAGTTGTTTCTGGATGTTCGGAGAATTCAATTACTCCTATGTCACCCCTTCTATCACAAGGATATGATATTCACTAAAAAACTTTGATCGAGTACAACACTTGTACAGACCCACTTCAGTTTTGACTTACTACTGCCAAAACTGAAACTCTTAGTTCTACACAATATTCTCAGTGCGTAACTGATCTTAGCACTATTGAATCTAACAACTTTTAGAGAGTGCTAGTAAGCTCAAATTGTAGCCTTGATTGCTACGAATAATTCAAATAAGAATGAGCTAAGATTTTGACAGAGTAACAGCAAGTTTAAGATTGAGTGATCGTCTCTCTCTCTACATTTTTTCAGCTGTTCTTCAGTCATATTTATAGACTTCTCTTTCAACGGTAACTTTGAGATGCATTTGAATTCTTGTATCCGTTGATTGTCACTTCATCATTCCTTGGGCAATGTTCTCTTCATTGATTGTAATACGGCGTCTTAATTGCAATAGCCGAAATACGTTGTTCTATGCTGTAATGATTGAGGTGCGGCTTTCCATATTCAGTTGTTGTCTGCTATGTCTTTTTGTTGGTTGAATGTTCTTTCCCGAGAAACATTCAGTTGAGATATGTTTTAACTTAAACTTATGCGGCTGAGTATATTAACTGATCGGTTATATGTTTTAACTTAAACTTTTGCGGCTGAGTATATTAACTGATCGGTTTCCAACCGATCAGTTTTCTTCATTAGTTCAGCTGGTTTCAGTTGTTAAGTAATCAGTCGCGTCTCTCGCATATTCAGTTGTCTCATAATTCAGTTAGTTTCTTCAGTTTGTCAAACTCCGGAATTTGGTTTCCAACAATTTCTCTTTAACTAATTAAAATGCCTCTTTAAATAAATAAACTGATAAAAAGATTCAATATTTAAATATTCGAGATAGCAGCGGAAGTAATTATTGTTTGCAAAATAACAATTTAAAAATAATCCAACAAAAAATAAAATGTTTTAGCATAAAAATGGTAAATGCTGAAATGAGGTCCTTGGGTTCCACTACTGCCGACCCAAGATGGCTTACTGGTGCCCGCCCTCGATCCCGTCCTCATCAGTACCTACAACAATCAAGTCTTGTGAGTCTAAAGACTCAACATGCATATATCGTAAATAACGAGTAAATAATATAATAAAATTGCATGTGAGTAAAAATATCATGTCGTGAGGCATAACGTGAAAATAACTTATCATGAGAAATTATAATACGTGCATAACTGAACTGAGAATCATAAGTGAAATGTTTGCTCAATAGAGCCCTCTAATGAAATAGCATGTAATAATTTTCTGTTGAGATTATGTTCTACGCAAGTGACCCCTGCACCGAACTGAACTGAACTGACCGATAAGTAACCACCGGGTGAAGTAATAATCGTCTGATTAGACTAATGCCACAGTATACTGGGTGGAACTGAACCGGTAAGTGACCACCGGGTGAAGTAATGATCCCATGATAGTGAAATGGCCACAAGCAATATCGCATAACTCTCAAAAATAAACTTTTTATATTTTTGTGCACGTAATATAATTAAATAACGTAATTAAATGTCCTGTATTTATTTTACCAAATGGGTTGGATCGTTCCCAGACTCGCTGCGACCTAAATATAACATGAAAAATATGCAAATGATTTAGCTTGACCACAACTTGTAATTGAGTCCAAAAACGATACAATTCCGCCCAATGATTTAGTATTTAACCATGACTCAGTGCTAACTCGAACCAACACCGAATCATCATTTAGTCATGAATAAAATATACCTAAAATGATGAAATAATGCCCCTAAAAGTACAGTACTCGCAATTTGGTGAATTGAGGCCAAAAACATAAAGCGTTCTTTCGAGAGTCATTTTGACACATTGCAGTAAATTATGAGTCTCCTTAACAAACTTCCGACCTACTATTCAAAATATGTGACGTGAGGTAGCTGGAAAAAAGGACTCTAGCTATTCAAAGGAGATTTATCGCTACCCTCATTCAATGCCAGGACTCGGGAGTAAATGCTACTTCGCCCCACTACTGACGCCATTGGGAGTTGGATCGCGGTTAATAAATAAAAAATACATATATATACATACATACATATATATATATTTGGGGCACGATTCATTAATTTGTATTAGATTTATTTTTAATGTGAAATGTAATAAAGTAAAATTATGTGGGAATACTTTTTTCTATTAAACGTAGTGTTTTTAATTTTTATTTCACGTTTTGGAGAAATTTTGGTATATTGTAAATACCAATTTAAGGACAATGTAGCAAATAATAAATAAATTGATTAGTAAGTATATATATTGTGTATTTAAAAACTACATTGAATATATAATACATGATTGTATTATTTAAATTATTATAATGTTTTATATACTAATCAATAAATACATTGTGAAATAACAAAATGTTACATAATGTATTTTTTATTGTGTAATTTATAAATATACAGTTTTTCTTGATTAAATCGAACAACTCTTCTAAATTAAAAATAATATTGTGTTAATTGTTAAGTATTATTTGATCAAATTAAAAAAAAATAATACATGCAACGTGTGTAGATTTTTTACTAGTATATATTAAAATTCCATAAATATGTAGCGCAAATATGCTGGTTTTAATAATGAAACTAATCTCTTTTTCCTTCCTCACGGTATTAAAATACATTATTTAGCTTACTAAAAAATGTTTAGCAAAACGATAACTAAAAAACTATGAGGAAATATAAATGATACAAGCTCATATTGTATGCTTAAATATTGATAAATAATTATTACTTTAGTAATTAAAGCAACTTATATATAACAAAATCCAATGTTCAAAATTTATTCTTACACTTGAGATGCATAATCTTTTCTATAAACTCCATGTGTGAAAATGAATATGGATAATTGGATGCATCATTTGGTTGGGATTTTCATGTACTAGTCTACATAGTACTTCAAGCCAGTAATGGAGAAACAACATGAGAACTTGAACCTACGAACAGAATTCTGGACTTGCAATGAAATAGAACATATCAAGAGTACTCATTTTGTGACATCTTAATCAAACTAATCGTTTTCGATTTTCAAAGGAATGATGTTCAAAACTAAACAAAAATTACATGGAATTCGATTTGCCAAGGCCAGATATAGTCACCAAGCATGAACCTGCCAAGGCCAGATATAGTGACCAAGCATGAACCTTTAATACAGCATGAAAAATTTTGAAACCCATGAGTCATCGGGGTCTATGCTTGACGAGACCAAAAATCTGGGTCAACCGTTGACATCAGATCAGGATAGCAAGAACTCGAGCATGGAAACTAAAATGCACCAACATCATTCATTATACGGAATAAAAAACAGTGAAGTCAGATCATTATCGCACAGCTAATTGTTGGATCTCGATTTTCTACACGCCCAATCGAAGAGGAAGTTTTAAAATTTTTATTTTATTTTGAAAAACAAAATAATTTTGCTTTAGGCGCTCGTATGATTAAACAAAAAATTCATAGGATATTTAGAAAATTATACATTTGGTGAATAAATCGCTGGACTCCAACTAATCCGGTATAAACGGATTAGCTCTTGTTGATTCCCTACGAACCTTCTTCGATAAAATCCTCCTATCATGTCCACGACTAGATAGTATGTTCCTCTTTCAAATTGCACTAGAGAATATGAAAGAGATTTTGCGTAGGAGAGAAAATTATTGAGAGACGGCTCAAATCTTCTTTTCCTTGAAATGTGGCCAAAATTTGGAGAATTATTGAATTGTCATTCACGGCAATCACCATTAGAAAAAATATTGGAGGAGGCTAGGTCTTTTATTTTTTATTTATATATTAAAAAAAACAATAACCTAAACCTAAATTTCATAATTATGGATTTAGGTTCCTCAATTAAATCCAATGGGCTTTGTTAATTAAATAGACTAGTCAAACTAGTTTAATTAATTATATTAAAGTCCATTAAGAACTTTAATCATTTAATATGTTTGACTTGTACTCCTACAAGCCCACTAAACATATCTTCCATCATATTTAATTTAATATCTAGTAAACTCAACTCTTGAATTTAATAAATTAAATCCATAATAAATTCAACATTTGAATTTATTATTATAAATTCAACTCCTTGAATTTTATCACCTCCATAATTTAATATTTAATAAACCCAACTTTTGAGTTTCATAAAGAAATCCATAATAAATTCAACATTTGAATTTATTATTATAAATTCTCAAATTTTATAAATTAACCTCCTTGAATTTATTCTCTCCAAATTTCATAAATTCAACTTCTTGAATTTAGTATCTCATAAATTCAACTCCTTGAATTTATTTTCTCAAAATTTAATTATCATAAATTCAACTCCTTGAATTTACTATATCATATATAAATTCAACTCTTTGAATTTATTCTCTCAACGGGAACAAACGATCCAGTGCTTGTGTGACACTCAATGGTTCCGGGATACAGCTAGCCGTGGGTTCACAAATCTTTGTGATTCAGGACATAATCCTTTATCCGGGCTTACCCTAGTTAGCCCCATTCTTTTCATCAACACCTTGATCAAGAATGTCAGAACTCATTTATGATTGCACCCATCGGATCATGGTAGGAGCGTCTAGTACCATCGCCCCATGATCCCCTAGGTATCACTGATAGTGCCTGCAAGAACCAGTCGATTATGATTAACGTACAATACGGTCCCTTCATCTCATATATCCCGATCGAATCTGCAACCATTGGTTCATCGAGGGTTGCATAATAATTCGATAACTATGTGATAACTATAATAGTGGCATCGCGTGTACTACTGGAGAACTCTTTCTCCAACGTACATCTCATACTTTGGCCAGAGATTCCATGCACTATTATTACATCAGATCACATAGGGTATCCACACCCGTAGGTGAGCGGTGAATCCCCGACTACAATGCACTGGCTCCTATATGTGTCGCAACTGTACCCAACCTCGCCACCTGATGACTCTCCTGGAGCCGGTAAACGAGTCAAAGCACAGTCCTAGCATATAGAGCCTCAGTGTTGTCCCGGGTCGTAAGGACTAATGTTGTACAATCATAACCACTGACTTATCCTCTCGATGAATGATAACCACTTGAAAAGTCCGAGGGAGGGTTATTCGATATAATCATCATATGACTACCCATCTGCATGTTTGGACATCTCCATGCCCTTACCAAGAAATGCAGTACACAACATCACATATGCTAGTCTCGAGCTCAAGCGACCTTTATCCATGTTTTAGGCGACTGAATCGACTAGGAACGAATTTAGAATATGCAGTGTTTACAAATGAGTGTCAACATCGAATAACGATTCATTTGTATTAAAGCATACTCAAGGACTTTATCTATGCTGTTTGCATGAGTATACAGATAAAGTATAACAAGACCATTAAAAGTTAAATTATATTAAAATAAAGATTTTTTATTTCACTTGAGTCAATAAAATCCCTAGCCAAACGTTGGCTTGCAGGGCATCTACTCTAAAAATCACCCATTTGCCCTAGAGCCAACTACCCTTAATCTCATTGCTTCGCGATGATTTTCAAAAAATGGTCTTGGCAAGGGCTTTGTAAGTGGATCAGCAACGTTATCTGCAGAGGAGACTCTTTCGACTGGGATGTCTCCCCTTCCCACAATCTCCCGGATGATGTGGAATTTCCTCAGTACATGTTTGGATCGCTGATGAAACCTTGGTTGCTTTGCTTGCGCAACGGCACCAGTGTTGTCGCATTACACCGGGACTGGATAAACTCCATTAGGAATAACGCCCAACTCTTGGACAAAATTCCTCATCCAAACTGCCTCTTTCGCTGCAGCAAATGCAACAATGTATTCAGCTTCAGTGGTGGAATCCACAACGGTGTCTTGCTTGAAACTTTTCCAAGAGACAGCCGCACCATTAAGCATGAATACAAAATTAGAGGTCGATTTCGAATCATCTACATCTTGGAAGCTAGAATCAATATAACCTTCCAATTTTAATTCTCCACCCCCATAGACCATGAACAAATTCTTAGTCCTTCTTAAGTACTTAAGAATGTCTTTCACGGCCTTCCAATGCATTGGACCAAGTTTCGCCTGATATCTTCTTGTAACACTCAAAGCATAAGCAATGTCAGGACGTGTCGATATCATACCATACATAATACAACCAATAGCCGACGCATATGGAATACCTGTCATAATCTCTATCTCTTCATCAGTTTTGAGACACATAGCTTTAGATAGAGTAATACCATGACACATTGGTAAGTATCCTCTCTTGGACTCTTCCACAGATAATCGCTTTATAATGATATCGATATAGGTGGCTTGGGTGAGTCCCAACATCCTTTTTTGATCTATCTCTATAGATTTGTATTCCATAGGATGCTTCACCCATGTCTTTCATGGAGAATTTACTTGCTAACCATACTTTAGTTGATTACAATAATCCTACATCATTCCCAATGAGCAGGATATCATCAACATAAAGTAATAGGAATGTTACTGCACTCCCACTAACTTTCTTGTACACGCATAGTTCCTCAGGATTCTTAGCAAAACCAAACTCTTTGGTAGTGCTATCAAATATGAGGTTCCAACTCCTTGACGTCTGCTTGAGACCATATATTGATCTCTGATGTTGCATACCTTATGCTCACTTCCCACTGATGTGTATCCCTCAGGTTGAGACATATCAATTTACTCTTTGATGTCTCAATCGAGGAATGCAATCTTTACATCCATTTGCCATATCTCATAGTCATACCATTATGCTATGGCTAGTAGTAATCTGATGAACTAAAACATAGCAACTGGTGAAAAAGTTTCCTCATAGTCAACTCCTTGCCTTTGAGTATAATCTTTTGCAACCAGCCTTGCTTTGAAGGTCACTACCTTCCCATTCGCCCCAAGCTTTCTTTTGTAGATCTATTTGCACCCTATAAGAACGATTCCCTCAGGTTGATCCACCAATGTCCAGACTTGGTTTGAATACATAGAGTCCATTTTTGATTGCATGGCTTCAAGCCATTTGGTTGAATCAGTATCAGATATTGCTACCTTAAAGTTCATTGGGTCACATCCAACACAAGACTCATCATGGTCTTGTTCATGAAGAAGCATATATCTAGCAGGTGGTCTAATAACACTATCAGACCTCATAGGAGCTTGTACTTCAACTACTGGTTGTTGGAGATTAGGTTCAACTACTATAGTTGAGGGAGTATCTTGAATTTCTTCAAGTTCTATCATCTTGCCTTTTTCTATCTAATAGAAATTCCCTTTCCATAAAGGTGGCATTTCTTGAAACAAACAATTTTGCTTCATTAGGAAAATAGAAATAATATCCAACAGAATTCTTTGGATATCATACAAAGTAGCACAAAGTGGATCTACTATCCAATTTGTCTCCCACTGTCTGCTTCACGTGAGCAAGATATCTCCATATTCTCATGTAAGAATATTTGTGAGTTTTTCTCATCCATATCTCATATGGTGTTTTATCCACTGCTTTAGTATAAACATTATTCAACAACATTGCCACAGTTTCAAGCGCAAAGGCCCAAAACGATGTAGGCAATTCAGTGAATCCCATCATAGATCGAACCATGTCCAACAAGGTTCGCTTATGACGTACAGAAACATCATTCAATTGTGGTGTTACTGGTGGAGTCCACTGTGAGAGAATCTCATTCTCTTTTACATAACCAAAAATTCAGCACTTAAGTATTCTTCACATCGATCAGATCGAAGTGCCTTAATACTTCTTTCCAGCTGATTTTCTACTTCAGATCTGAACTCTTTGAACTTTTCAAATTCTTCAGATTTGTGTTTCATAAACATACTCATACTCGAATGGTCATCAGTAAAAGTTAATGAAGTAGGATTGCCCATATTTTGTGCTAATACTTAGCAGGCCACAAACGTCTGTTTGGATCAAATCCAGTAGACCATGCACACGTTCCACGTTTCCATCGAATGGAGTCTTGGTCAATTTTCCTTTTAGACAGGACTTACAAGTAGGTAGAGAATTTATTTCTGACAAGTCAAACACGCTTTCTCCCACTAGCTTGTGCATCCTTCTTTGGGAAATATGACCTAGTCTAGCGTGCCATATTTGTGTGGGGATTTGGATCATCTATGTTTCTTTTGGTTTTTTTTTTATTGAAATCATGTTTACTTGGACATTCACTTATCATTTCCAGAACATTTCTGGCACATATAATTTCTTATGTCCGGACTTCTTGCAGTGACATAAATATGTTCTAACTTATCGGGCTTTGTAGGTGTAATGCCCGAGATTTTGATTCTATTGATCTGAGATTATTGAATATTGAATTGATATGATTATAGATGGACCATTCCGAGACCAGATTGGGCAAATAATATAAATTGTATAAGTTTTGGGACAGAACTATTGGCACCCGAGCGGTAGAAAGTGACCGCCCGAGCGCCAATGTTCGATTAGGTATGTTGCAGGAAGAAGATGTGGCGCCCGGGCGGTAGTTTTTGACTGCCCGAGCGCCAATGATTAAGGCTGAGGACAGAACCTCTCGCGCCCGGGCAGTAGGTTTTAACCGCCCGAGCGCCGAGAAAGCGCCCAGGCCGAAATTCATGACCGCCCGAGCGCCAATCGATTTTCATGAAAAAGTGACATGTTTCTTCAGCATGCAATGGATGTATATATACAAATCCTTCAGAATTGCTTAAAAAACGAAGAAAGTAAACGAGAAAGATTTAAAATCCTTACGCCTTTATATTTCGATCCGTCCGTCCAAATTTAAATCCGAGAACGACAACGTGTTCCTAGCAACGACAGCTACTACAGGACGTAAGTTTCGTTACGTTTTATTAAGATTTGAAATTATGCTATGTCCAGAATCAGATACGATTCATATATAGTGCTCTTGACATAGTAGAAATCATAGAATCGAAGTCAGATTAAGAAACAGATATCATATGGAATTGTTATGATTTTCAGAATGGAATTGATTAGAATTGATGTCAGAATTGTACGGTGTTTGATTATAAGCTATTGGAATTAGTATATACTAGCGTGGTATCACCGGTATCGCAAGATTGTACTGTTGTACCGTCAGAATTTGATAAGACAGAGATGTCTTGATTTGAATAGAATATTGATACAGTATATTGATATTGTCATTGCTAGATTGAACATTGACAGACTTTTAGCTTGAGACTTCGATTGTATCAGAGCGACAAAACGAAAGATATAAATTAATGTTGAGTTGGGATTGCACAACTCGAGTGAGGTTTGGCTCGAGTTTCCCTAAATCACATACTTTATTTCATTGCATTGATATTTGCAAATTATCAGATTGATATGTTTAGTCTATTGAATTATAGCAGAGCAAGAATTCGAGTCTAGGGCAGATCAGCCTAGCTAGGGCAGAACCGCCAGGTCTTTGACAGAACTGCTAAGACCCTAAACTTACGGTGTATCGATGAGCTTTGATGTAGATCGACTTCTATTGTAGACATTCGATACAGCATGCCAAATTCCAAATTAGATCGGGATCCCTAGATTAGAAATGAGACCTTGATTTAGGTACGGACTTGTATTGATTCATGTGGTCAGATTAGATACATGTTTTGATGTTTATTATGCTCTTATATATGTTTTATATGATTGCATCGATACATTGTTTATACTGGGATTTTATTCTCACCGGAGTTATCCGGCTGTTGTCATGTTTGTATGTGTGCATGGCAACAGGTGGGACAGGTTCAGGGTCACAGAGGTGAAGAAAGATCGAGATTAGAGTGGAGACTACGGACTTGGACTAGATATAGGGTTCAAACACTTGCTATATAGTTTTTAAACCTTAGTTGAGACTGATTGTATATAGTGCAAGACTTGTACTTTTAATACTGACATGTATATTAAGATGTATGACATTACGTTCCGCCTTTGATAATGTACTTTAAAAAAAAATTAGACCCTGTTTATTCTAATTGATTAAATTAGTCCCAATGACGATTAAGAAGATGATTAGCGTCCGGGTCCCCACAACAGGTGGTATCAGAGCGATAGATCCTTTAGATTGAGATATAAGAGGCTGGTGAGCGGGGTAGATTGAGGTTTTCTTTTCTGCTTTTGAATGCTACCATGTCTTACTGCTTTAATACATGTTACTTCCTTATATGATTTGATATAGTAATATGTTTTACTGAGAATGGATCAGCACCGATTCTAGATCAGCAGTAAGATGATCAGAGGAGGGTTGAAGCTGGTTGTTGTATTTGAGTTACTAATCCTGTTGATAACCAGATATGCCTCCCAGACTGTAGTGCTCAAATTCAGTACACGTATAACCCATGCAATTTTTTAATCATTAAAGCATTTTAATTAATTTTAAAACGAGTCTTAGTATTGTATGATTTATTTAACTGCATTATTTTAATTATTCATGTTTATGTGATGCACGTTAGAATGTTTTTCAAGTTTCATATTTCAGGCGATTATTCAGTGCGGGATCGAGGAAGAGACCGGTGGCGATTTTGGAAATTTTATGCGGTATTTTATTTTAAGTCAGGAATGGGGTGTTTTAAATGATTTATTGAGTTTTAGCATTTTCAAGCTTAAATCACTTATTTAGTAACTTTGAGAGTTTAAGACTTTTAAACTTTTTATTTTGTGGGTGTTATTTTAATTAAGGAGCTATTTAAAATTAATATGTATTTTATTTAATTAGGGGAGTATTAGCATTTTTAAATTAGCATGTTAATTATTGAATTAAGCATAATTTATTCCCTAATTACTACCTTAACACACACACACACACTTTTACACACAATAAAAACCGCTTAACACACACACACTTTCACAAATCAGATTTTTATTATTTTGAGAGTAGAAAACTAGGGTTCTAAGAGGTGAAAGCAGCCGACCCCTTCCATTTGATTTTTCCAGCAGGTTCTCGTTGGTTTTATTGCAAGATTTTAGTGGCACAATCGTCCCGGATCGAGCCTCGCACCGTCTTCGCTTTGGTATCGTCGTATCGGTATTTTTAAATATCAAAAGGCACGTATATTCTGTTCTTGATGCATCGATCATGTCATATTATGCGTGCGTTGTTATTTATGCGTAAAACCATGTGTGCGATGTGTAGAAGTTTGAGCAATTGTGTTGGGATCACTTTTGAAACCATTTTAGGGATCAAAAATCACGTTTTTATTGTTCTGGTTGAAACTTCGAATTTTCAGTCGAGATTTTGAGAAATATTTCAACTAGAAAATTGTAGAACTTTTTGTTGCCTTCGATTTGATATAAATTTTGAGATTTTTGGACAACGTTTGAGTGAGTTATGACGTTTTTCGTCGGACTGCTCACACCGTGTTTTCAGAAAATCATGTTATTGACAAGTTCTTGAAGTTTTGTGTTACAGGCTTCGTTGGAAATCACCGGGCGATCGTTGCTGCATTTAGACATGTTTTGTATGAGGTTGGAATGATAATGAGTGTGTCGTTTATGTCGCTAAGTGTTTGAATCCATTAGAAGTCGTAGGATACGATTTGGTGTCAAATTCCGTGCTTGAGTCGTTTTGAGTCGTTGATTGTCAATCGTCGCTTTTGGGAACGATTTATTTCTGATTGTTGGGGGTTAGTATAAAGCCTTGGTGTCCTAGGGAGTGTCTTGGGGTGTAAATTCGTAGCAATGGAGTTGGGTAAGGAGGAGGAAACATCATGTAAAACTTTTCACGCAAGTTTCGTCGTGCAGCAGGTAGACGGACCAGTACACGGACTTTGACACGGGTCCGTGCCTTTGTTCTTCCGGAGTGCCTTTTACCAGAGTCTGTACGGACCCCTACACGGACCTAAGCACGGGGTCCGTGTCTCCCCTTTTCTTCACACGCATTTTACAGTACCTACACAGACCCGGAGCTGGACCTGGGCACGGGGTCTGTGTACTTCATGTTTGGGGAAAATTTCTATAGTATGCTTTGGGGTTGATGACATGGTTTTAGTTCAGCGATTTACGCAGTCGAGTCATGGGAATTTAGAACGTCATAAGGAATTGAATGAGTTCTTATGTAAGCTCGAAATTTATGTCCAAGTTACGCAAGATAAGCATGCCAATTCATGATTAATAGGTGCAGCAACGCCCTTGATCGAAGTCCAACGGATCCCTCAACACCAAGTAAGTATGTGACGTGGAAAAAGAAAATATTTTAAGTTTTGAGGTATGCTAAATGTATTGTGACCAAATTACGTTTAGGATTGGAAAGCGTTAAATTATGAACAGGGACCAATCCGCTCGTTAAATTATGAACGGGTTAGATCGAGGTTGGAAAGCGTTAAATTATGAACGGGGACCAACCAGCCCGTTAAATTATGAACGGGGATCTCATGTATGTGGCAGTGGATACGTCCCTGTCAGCCCAGTACTGTGGTTTGTCTGATCAGGCATTTATTATGTTGTGGGTCACTTGCTTTGAAACATGCCTCTATGCAAAATGATTAAGTTATGTATGTTCTAGTATGCAGTATGTTTATGACAAGTTCACGTTATGGCACGTCTATGTTATGTATGTATGTTCAAGTTTTAGTACGCAAATTCAAGTTCAAGTATGTATGTTCTATTTTAAAGTTGCATGCGGTTTTATTATGTAGTACTCGCTATTCCCCAGTTTATACGTGTTGAGTCTTTAGACTCACTAGACTTGATCGATGCAGGTGAGTAGGTTGATGAGGAGACAGGAGGTGGCGACCAAGGGGCAGGCTTGGACTGAGCGGGAGGCTAACCCGAGGACCTCAATGTTTATGTTTTTATGCAAATGTTAATTTAATCTGATTTCATGCTTTGAGGAAAACATTTTGAGCAAATCTTTTGTGAGCAAATTATATTGTAGTTATTTTGAACAACCATATCTTATGGGGGACTTGGTTGAGATATTCTTATGGCAAACTTTGAATGTTACTTTATGTTTAATAAAATTTTATATTGTTTCGCAAATTTTGAGTATGAAAAGTACAGTACGTTACAGTTGGTATCAGAGCGGTGTTCTTGTAAAGGGTTACGCCTACCGCCACCCGCAAGAAGCTCACGAGGTCACACCTCAAGTCTGTAAGTTTTAAAGTTTCAAAAATTTATGCTACGTAGTATGCATTGAGCCATGATTTCAGCATGTTCATGTTTAAGTTCAAATTTCGTGCATCGTATGTCATTTATATCAATTCATGCATGTTGGGTTTACGTGTTGGGTAATTCATTGGAACAGTATGATTAACCAGGAAGCTAGGGAGGAGGACAGAGAGCCTCGAGATGAGGGAAGAGCCAATCCTCCACCACCACCTCCAGATATGCAGGCGCAGATGCTTGCTGGTATGACGCAATTCTTCACACAGTTTGCGAGGAACCAGACTGCTGTAGGCCCCGAAGAGAGGCCTAGACCAGAGGCAGTATATGAAAGGTTCCGGAGGATGAGTCCGAAGGATTTTTCGGGTACTACTGACCTGATGGTAGCTGAGGGATGGATCAAGTCCATCGAAGTAATATTTGACTTTATGGAGCTGACTGACGCTGACAGGGTCAGATGTGCTATATTCTTGCTGTCAGGGGATGCTAGACTATGGTGGGAGAGTGCATCAGTGGCAGTAAACTTGCAGACTCTGTCGTGGAACGGATTCAAAGAGGTGTTCTACGCCAAGTACTTCACTGAGAAGTACGCTCTCGTCTGACCAGGGAATTTACTTCGTACCCCTCATTGCGAATGATGCCCAAGCAAAATTGAGGCATTTCATGGATGGAATGCGGCCGATCTTGCGCCGTGATGTGAGAGTAGCCGGCCCTACTTCGTATGCCGTCGCAGTATCTAGAGCTTTAGCTGCGGAGCAGGACCAAAGAGACATTGAAGGTGACAAGCAGAGCAAGAGGCCCTATCAAGCGCCGCAACACAAGTAGCAGCAGCATCAGAGGCCCCAGTTCAAGAAACCGTATCAGGGGCCGCCAGGGAAGAAGCCGTATCATGGACCACCAAAGAGCAAGGGTCCAATTCAGCAGCAGGGGGCACCTCTGAAGCCCATTGCTTACCCAGTGTGTCCTAAATGCAACTGCCAGCACCCGGGACAGTGCTTATATGGATCAGGCAAGTGTTTCAAGTGTGGAGCTAGCGACCACATGCTGAAAGAGTGCCCGTAGTGGAAGCAGCCAACCTAGGGCAGGGTATTCCCCATGCATGCGCAGGAGGCGGACCCAGACACCACTTTACTGACTGGTAAACTTTTCTACCTAAGCTCAGTATTATTTTTCCTTGCATGTGGAATTTTTACTTGGGATTATTAGCGTGCTAGTAATATTTTGTGTGCCTGGGGATATTGAGTTCTATTATGCTTGAGGTATGTTAGTAAGTTTGGGGATATAAGTTTTGTGTTGTGCTAACGCATCTCAGGAAACATTTTTATTAAGAGATTATCCACAACAGCACTGATAGACTCAGGAGCCAGTCACTCCTTCATATCGGAGACGTTTGCTAATCCTTTGGACCTCAAGTCCATTGGCCTAGACGTGAACTTTTTAGTGACAGTCCCATCAGGGGAAGAGCTGTTAGCTACCAGTGTGGTCAGAGACATCGATCTAGAACTACATGGCCACCTGGTATATGCAGATTTAATCCTATTGTCGATGCCAGAATTCGACATCATATTGGGAATTGACTGGTTTACTAAGAACATAGTTCTTATCGACTTTCAGAAGAGATCAGTGTTAGTCAGACCATTGGGAATGGAGCAGTTTCTTTTTGAGCCAGCCAGGTGGAGGAGTTTCCCGCGGATGATCTCTTGCATGCAGGCATGGAGACTCATTTCGAAGAGGTGTCAGGCCTTCTTGGCCAGCGTTATCTCAGCACCGGACGTGCCCACTCCTTCTATATCATGGGTGCCAGTAGTCAGAGATTTCCCAGACGTCTTTCCAGACGACGTCGCAGGCCTTCCACCAGATAGAGAGGTAGAGTTTACAATCGATCTCATGCCAGGCACAGTGTCAATCTCTAAGGTGCCGTACAGATTAGCTCCAGCAGAGATGTTAGAACTTAAGCAGCAGATTCAGGAGCTCTTAGACAAGGAGTTTATTCGCCCGAGTTTCTCACCGTGGGGCGCACCAGTGCTCTTTGTGAAAAAGAAAGACGGAAGCATGAGACTGTGCATCGATTACCGTGAGCTGAACAAGGTAATGATTAAGAATAAGTACCCGTTGCCTAGAATCAAAGACTTGTTTGATCAGTTGCAGGGAGCTACCGTGTTCTCCAAGATAGATCTTCGATCAGGGTATCATCAGCTGAAAGTGAAGGATGCAGGTGTTCACAAGACAGCTTTCAGGACCAGATACGGGCATTACGAATTCTTGGTGATGTCGTTCGGACTGACAAATGCTCCAACTGTTTTCATGGACCTCATGAACCGAGTATTTCAGCAGTTTGACGATATCCTTATATACTCGAAGAGCCATGAGGAGCACAGCCAGCACTTGAGGACAGTTTTACAGATTTTACAGAGTCGCAAGTTATTTGCGAAGTTTAGTAAGTGCGAGTTCTGGCTGCAGAAAGTTGAATTTTTGGGGCATATAGTATCTAGCAGGGGAATCGAGGTGGATCCAGCGAAAGTAGCAGCTGTCAAAGAATGGGTTGAGCCAAAGAATGCATCAGAAATCCGCAGTTTTCTGGGTTTAGCCGGTTACTACCGTAAGTTCATTCGGAGATTTTTATCCATAGCAGTGCCACTCAATTCCCTGACCAAGAAGAATGCTAAATTCGTGTGGTGTGATGAGTGTCAGAAGAGCTTTGATACGTAGAAGCAAGCTCTTATTTCTGCGTCGGTGCTAGCCATGACGTCAGGGCAAGGAGATTTCGTATTATATACCGATGCATCTAAGCTCGGGTTAGGCGCAGTATTGATACAGCATGGTCGGGTCATAGCTTATGCTTCCAGGCAGTTGAAGGTGCACGAGAAGAATTACCTGACTCACGACCTGGATTTAGCCGCCGTTGTCTTGGCACTGAAAATTTGGAGACACTACCTATACGGCGAGAAATGCCAGAATTTCACCGATCATAAGAGTCTCAAATATTTCTTCACGCAGAAAGAGTCGAATATGAGACAGAGACGGTGGTTGGAACTTGTGAAAGATTACGACTGCAAAATTAGCCACCATCCGGGAAAGGCTAATGTTGTCGCAGACGCATTGAGCAGGAAAGTGGCAGTTGTAGCTCAGTTGTCAGTGCAGAGACCTCTTCAGTCTGAGATTCAGAAGTTTGGTCTAGAGATTTATCGTGAGGGCAGAGCCCTTAGGCTGTCTAATCTGACAGTCAAATCTGATTTGCTAGACCGTATCCGAGCAATACAGTCTTCAGATGAGCAGCTACAGAAATGGAGACTGAAAGATGAAGCCAAGGGCAGTGTTCTTTACACAGTGACAGAAGGCATTGTGAGATACAGAGGTAGAATGTGGGTGCCTAGTGGTGAATCGATCAGACAAGATATTTTGACAGAGGCACACGCATCTTCGTATTCTATCCGTCCGGGAGGTACCAAGATGTATAAGGAACTCCAGATTTTGTATTGGTGGCCAGGGATGAAGAGGGACATCCGCCGATTTGTGTCAGAATGCCTCACTTGTCAACAGGTGAAGGCAGAGCATCAGAGGCCAACAGGAATGCTTAAGACACTTCCTATCCCAGAGTGGAAATGGGAGAACATTACGGATTTTTTGGTTGGGTTGCCGAGGTCAGTCAGAGGATCGAATTCTATTTGGGTTATAGTGGACCGACTCACTAAGTCCGCGCATTTTCTACCAGTGAAGACGACTTTCTCCATGACGCAGTATGCGGAGCTTTATATCAGGGAGATAGTCCGTCTACATGGATTCCCAGTTTCAATTGTGTCCGACAGGGACCCGAGATTCACATCGTCCTTCTGGAAGATCTTACATGCAGCCATGGGAACGAAGTTGCTTTTCAGTACAGCTTTTCACCCGCAGACAGATGGTCAGTCTGAGCGAGTGATTAAGATTATAAAGGATTTGCTGAGAGCCTGCATGATTGATTTTCAAGGAACATGGGAGTCTAGACTACCTCTAGTGGAGTTCACATACAAAAACAGCTTCCAATCATCAATTGGTATGGCTACCTATGAGACGTTGTACGGGAGGAAGTGCAGATCACCAGTTCATTGGGATGAAGTTGGTGAGAGAGCAGAACTTGGTCCAAAGATAGTTCAGCAGACTGCAGACGTGGTGGGCAAGATTCGTGACAGAATGAAGACTGCCCAAAACCGTCAGAAGAGTTATGCTGATAAGAGGAGGAGAGATCTCGAATTTGCCGTTGGTGATCACGTTTTCGTGAAGATAGCACCTATGAAGAGAGTGATGAGATTTGGGAAGAGAGGCAAGCTGAGTCCGAGATTTATTGGATCGTTTGAGATTTTGGACAGAGTTGGGACACTAGCCTATCGTGTTGCCCTTCCGCCGAATCTGGCCGGGGTGCACAATGTGTTCTATGTCTCGATGCTGAGGAAATATCTGGCTAATCCTTCGCACATTCTGAGTTATAAGCCGTTGCAGCTGACTCCAGACTTGTCTTACGAGGAAAAACCAGTCCAAATCCTAGACAGGCAAGAGCGTAGGCTCCGAAACAAAGTGACTAAGCTAGTCAAAGTTCGGTGGCTAAACCAATCAGTGGAAGAAGCCACGTGGGAGTCAGAGGCAGAAATGAGACTTCGCTACCCGGAGTTGTTCGGTAAGACTTGATTTCGAGGCGAAATTTTATAAGTGGGGGAGGAACTGTAGTACCCAAATTCAGTACACGTATAACCCATGCAATTGTTTAATCATTAAAGCATTTTAATTAATTTTAAAATAAGTCTTAGTATTGCATGATTTATTTAACCACATTATTTTAATTATTCATGTTTATGTGATGCATGTTAGAATATTTTTCAAGTTTCATATTTCAGGCGATTATTCAAGGCGGGATCGAGGAAGAGACCGGTGACGATTTTGGAAATTTATGCGGTATTTTATTTTAAGTCAAGAATGGGGCGTTTTAAATGATTTATTGAGTTTAGCATTTTCAAGCTTAAATCACTTATTTAGTAACTTTGAGAGCATAAGACTTTTAAACTTTTTATTTTGTGGGTGTTATTTTAATTAAGGAGCTATTTAAAATTAATGTGTATTTTCTTTAATTAGGGGAGTATAAGCATTGTTAAATTAGTATGTTAATTATTGAATTAAGCATAATTTATTCCCTAATAACTACCTTAACACACACACACACACTTTTACACACATTAAAAATCGCTTAACACACACACACTTTCACAAATCAGATTTTTATTATTTTGAGAGGAGAAAACTAGGGTTCTAAGAGGTGAAAGCAGCCGCCCCCTTCCATTCGATTTTTCCAGCAGGTTCTCGTTGGTTTTATTGCAAGATTTTAGTGCCACAATCGTCCCGGATCGAGCCTCGCACCGTCTCCGCTTCGGTATCATCGTATCGGTATTTTTAAATATCAAAATGCACGTATATTCTGTTCTTGATGCATCAATCATGTCATACTATGAGTGCGTTGCTATTTATGCATAAAACCATATGTGCGATGTGTAGAAGTTTGAGCAATTGTGTTGGGATCACTTTTGAAACCAATTTAGGGATCAAAAATCACGTTTTTACTGTTTTGGTTGAAACTGAAAATTTTCAGTCGAGATTTTGAGAAAACCTTCAACTAGAAAATTGTATAACTTTTCGTTGCCTTCGATTTGATATAAAATTTAAGATTTTTCGACAAAATTAGAGTGAGTTAAGACGTTTTTCGTCGGACTGCTCAAACCGTATTTTCAGAAAATCATGTTATTGATAAGCTCTTGAAGTTTTGTGTTGCAGGCTTCGTTGGAAATCGCCGGGCGATCGTTGCTGCATTTAGACATGTTTTTTATGAGGTTGGAACGATAATGAGTGTGTCGTTTAGTGTCGCTAAGTGTTTGAATCATTTAGAAGTCGTAGGATACGATTTGGTGTCAAATTCCGTGCTTGAGTCGTTTTGAGTCGTTGATTGTCAATCGTCGCTTTTGGGAACGATTTATTTCTGATTGTTGGGGGTTAGCATAAAGCCTTGGTGTCCTAGGGAGTGTCTTGGGATGTCAATTCGTAGCCATGGAGTTGGTTAAGGAGGAGGAAACATCATGTAAAAATTTTCATGCAAGTTTCGTCGTGCAGTAGGTAGACGGACCAGTACACGGACCCTGACTCGGGGTCCGTGCCTTTGTTCTTCCGGAGTGCCTTTTTCCAGAGTCTGCACGGACCCCTACACGGAACTAAACACGGGGTCCGTGTCTCCCCTTTTCTTCACATGCATTTTACAGTACCTACACGGACCCGGAGCCGGACCTGGGCACAAAGTCCGTGTACTTCATGTTTGGGGAAAATTTCTATAGTATGCTTTGGGGTTGATGACATGGTTTTAGTTCAGCGATTTACGCAGTCGAGTCATGGGAATTTAGAACGTCATAAGGAATTGAATGAGTTCTTATGTAAGCTCGAAATTTATGTCCAAGTTACGCAAGATAAGCATGCCAATTCATGATTAGTAGGTGCAGCAACGCCCCCGATCGAAGTCCAACGGATCCCTCAACACCAAGTAAGTATGTGACGTGCAAAAAGAAAATATTTTAAGTTTTGAGATATGCTAAATGTCTTGTGACCAAATTACGTTTAGGATTGGAAAGCGTTAGATTATGAACAGGGACCAATCTGTTCGTTAAATTATGAACGGGTTAGATCGAGGTTGGAAAGCATTAAACTATGAATGGGGACCAACCAGCCCGTTAAATTATGAACGGGGACCAACCAGCCCGTTAAGTACCAACCAGTACTGTGGTTTGTCTGATCAGGCATTTATTATGTTATGGGACACTTGTTTTGAAACATACCTTTATGCAAAATGATTATGTTATGTATGTTCTAGTATGCAATATGTTTATGACAGGTTTCACGTTATGGCACGTCTATGTTATGTATGTATGTTCAAGTTTTAGTATGCAAATTCAAGTTCAAGTATGTATGTTCTATTTTAAAGTTGCATGCGGTTTTATTATGTAGTACTCGATATTCCCCAATTTATACGTTTTGAGTATTTAGACTCACTAGACTTGATCGATGCAGGTGAGTATGTTGATGAGGAGACAGGAGGTGGCGACCAAGGGGCAGGCTTGGACTGAGCGGGAGGCTAACCCGAGGACCGCAATGTTTATGTTTTTATGCAATTGTTAATTTACTCTGATTTCATGCTTTGAGGGAAACATTTTGAGCAAATCTTTTGTGAGAAAATTATATTGTAGTTATTTTGAACAACCATGTCTTATGGGGGACTTGGTTGAGATATTCTTATGGAAAACTTTGAATGTTACTTTATGTTTAAGAAAATTTTAAATTTTTCCGCAAATTTTGAGTATGAAAAGTACGGTACGTTACACAGACGAATCCCAGAACAGGGTAGTACGTCAAATCCTCCAATGGATGTAACACCGACTCCAATGGAAACGTTACTGAAAAGATTTCAGTCATTTCACCCGCCAACTTTGAAAGGAACAGAGAACGCTGTGGAGTGCGAGAGTTGGCTTGATGATTTTGAAATGCTGTTTGACTCATTGGAGTATACAGATGAGCGGCGAGTCCGATTAATTGGACACCAGTTACACGATGTTGCAAAGAACTGGTGGATCACGATAAAGAGGGCCTTGGAGCATAGAGGTACGACTATCACTTGGAATGTATTTAAACTGAATTTTATCAACGATTCTTTCCAGTGTCGTACCGAAAGGACAAGGGGGCGGAGTTTGCCAATTTAAGGCAGGGACAGATGAACATAGAAGATGTAACGTACCGTACTTTTCATACTCAAAATTTGCGCAAAAATTAAAAAATTTCTTAATCATAAAATAACATTCAAAGTTTGCCATAAAAATATCCCAACCAAGTCCCCCATAAGACATGGCGGTTCAAAGTACTACAATAAAATTTTCTCACAAAAGTTTTTCTCAAAGTGTTTCCCTCAAAATATGAAGTCAGAGTAAATTAACATTTGCATAAAAACATAAACATTGCGGTCCTCGGGTTAGCCTCTCGATCAGTCCAAGCCTGCCCCTTGGTCGCAACCTCCTGTCTCCTCATCCACATACTCACCTGCATCGATCAAGACTAGTGAGTCTAAAGACTCAACACGTATAAACTGGAATAACGAGTACTACGTAATAAAATCGCATGCACTTTAAAATAGGACATACATAACTCAAAGCTTGAACTTGCATAATAAACTTGGACATACGTACGTACATAACTAGACGTGCCATCAACATGGACTTTCATAAACATACTGCATACTTGAACATACATAATTTCATCATTTTGCGTAGATGATGTTTCAAAGCAAGTGACCCATACATAATAAACGCCTGATCAGACAAACCACAGTACTGGGCTGACAGGGACGTATCCACTGCCACATACATGAGATCCCCGTTCATAATTTAACGCTTTCCAACCACGATCTAACCCGTTAATAATTTAACGGGGTGGAGAGGTCCTCGGCCACGTTCACCGACTTCCAAACCATTCATAATTTGGTCACGAGACAATTAGCATACCTTAAAAACTTAAAATATTTTCTTTGAACGTCATCATATTTACTTACTTGGCGTTGAGGGATTCGTTGGACTTCGACTGGGGGCGTTGCTGCGACATACTAACATGAAATTGCATACTTAACTTGCATAACTTAGACGTAGAAATCATACTTACTCTCAAGTTCAATCAATACTTAGGACGTTCTAAAATTTCCCACGACTAGACCTTGTAAACATCATATTAAACCTTAGCATAAAACCTCAAACCGAATCCTAAGTGATGAAAGAATGTATCCCAAAAAAATAGGAGGACACGGACCCCGTTCCTAGGTCTGGGCTTGGGTCCGTGTAAGTACTGCATGGTGTGTGTGTCTTGAAAAGGAAAGGCACAGACCTCGTCTATAGGTCCGGGTCAGGGTCCGTGTATCTACTGTGAAGGGAATACTCGAAAAGGAGAGGGGCATGGACCCCGTGCCAGGGTCCGTGTCCGAGTTCGTGCACCTTCGGGACGCCGAAACCTGTGAGAACAAATCTTACACTATGCATATTCCACCCAACAAACAACATGGAACACAAGTGGACACCTCAAGACCCTGTTAGAGTAGGTGCCCGTCGAGCCAAGTGTTGGCCGAGTGTTCACAATGAAACTCTATGTATAAGCAATCTTTATTTTAATAATATTTGAAATTATTATTTTGGCAAATCTTTATCTGTATACCCATGCTAGTTGCATAGATAAAGCCCTTGAATATACAAATAGTAGAAAGAATATGAGATGCTCATATGATGAGTATCATGAAACTCATATTTGTAATACTGTATATTCTAAACGGTTCCTAGTCGATTCAGCCGCCACTAAGAAGGATATAGGCCGCTCGAGTTAGAGACTAGTATCTGCGATGTGAGTATCATGTTTCATTGGTAGGGGACATTGTGATGTCCGAACATGCAGATAGGTGCTCCTTGTAGAGTGCACTGAACAACCCTCCATAAAAGGACTTTCCAAGTGGTTCTCACTTATCGAGTGGAAAAGTCCTGGTTTATGGTTGTACAGAATTAGTCCTTATGACCCGGGACAACATTGAGACTCTATGTGCTAGAATTACACTTTGACTTGTTTACCGACTCTTATGGGGTCATCAGGTGGCAAGGTTGGGTGTTCTGTCGAAACACATAGGAGTCGATGCATTGTAGTCGGGGATTCACCGCTTACCTTCGGGTATGGATATCCTATGTGTTATCATGTGTATGTAGATCGAAATCTCTGGCCAGAGTATGGTTGTAATTATGAAAGGTGTTTCATAGATTACACCATCGATGCAACTACGACATGACACATAGTATCGATTCATTGACAACTCTCGATAAACCAATGGTTGTCGAATCGATCGGGATATATGAGTTGAAGGGACCGTACTGTACGCTAACCATAATTGAATGGTTCTTGCAGGCACTATCATGTGATACTTAGGGAATCACGTAAGCGATGCTGCTAGGCGTTTAACGTGATTGGTTGGGTACTATCAGACTTGAGTTCTGACGTTCTTATTATCAAGGTGTTGATAAATAAGAATGGAGCAATTGGGGTATGCTCATATAAGGACATGTTAGTCCGAATCACATAGAGATGTGAACCCACGGCTAGTTGTATCAATGAACCATTGAGGGCCACACAAGTACTAGCTTTCTAGATCCCGTTGAGAAGTAAAAATAGTTCAATGTGTTGAACGGCTTATAAAGGAGTTTATAAGCGTAAGGAAAATTAGAAATATGACTTCTATGAGAGAAATATAAATTTTGATTTATGGAAGTGTTCCTAAATTAAAATTTGGCCAAGAGAATAATGTAATTGAAAATTGTGATTTTCATAAATATTATTATGGACTAAATTAAATTAATTCAAGTGTTGAATTAATTAAACACTAGTGGACCTAGTAGAGTCCAAATAATTAAATTAATTCAAGTGTTGAATTAATTAAATAATATTGAGTCTTGTAGAGCTCAATTAAAATAATTATTTAACTAGTGGGACTTGGGTAAATTCAAGTAATGTTTAATTAGTCTCAAATATGTTTGAGATAATTAAAATTTAGTCCAAGGTTTTTAATTTGATTAAAAACCATATAATATGCATGCATGGGAGGTGAAGAGTTGGAGACTACTTTTTCAAATATCAAGACTTGGCATGCACCTTTTTGGATCAACTTTTTTGCAACCCCAAGACAACTCATCCTCCCTCATTCACACAATGCAATGGCCGAAACTTGCTTCTAATTTCTCTCCAATTTTTCTTCCTTTTGTATTCTTCAATTTGTTGGAGAAAACACACTCTTCTCTTTGAAAAATCCTCATATTTTTCTAGTGCAAAATATGAGGGGATCTACCTAGTTGGTGGTGGGCCTAATTTGAAGGAAAGATTCAAGTAAGGAGGAAGCTTGTAGATTTCTTCATGCCATTCAAGAGCTAAGGTGTTTACACCTTAGTTGGAGCCATAAAATCAATCCTTGTGATTGATAGGTAATATCTTCTAAAACACCCTATGTATGACATTTTTGGATTTTTGTATATGTTTGCACAACTAGTACATGGTGTTCATTTTTTTGAAAATTTTTATACCAAAATTTCGGTTTTTTATGAATCAAAAGAAATTTTGTGCTTCCGTTGCGATTTTGAACACCGTATATCGATCCCTTTCAATTGGTATCAAGAGCTAAGGTTACTAGTTTTTGTGCAACATATACATGATGTTATATTGAGGTCAATTTCTAACCGATTGAGATGAAGTTTTGCAACGATTCAAGGCCGGATTTGGGGCCTTTTGGGGCAGCAAGTTGCTGCCCATTTCGGGCGCCTCGGGCTGCCCGAGGGGCTGCCCGAAACGGGCAGCAAGGGCAGCCCGAGGGGCTGCCCGAAACCCCCCCTCTCAAAATTAAAAAAAAAAAATTTTCTTTACATGTTGGCCGGAATGTTGGCCGGAATCCGGGGACGGAGCTCCGGCGACGGCGATGACGACTAGGGTTTCCAAAAGTGTTTTGGATAATCAAAGTGTCATGGGCCTTGATGTTGTTGGGCCATTTCGGCTCATATTATTGAGGGAACTCATGGCGACCGTCCATTAAGGTTCAACATCGATGGGTAAGGCTTGACACGTGAAGATGAACGACGTCATATTATTGGGTCCTAATCAAACGTGAGACAAAAGTTTACGTAGAGGGTTGCATTGTGATGCAATTGGAAACTACCTTTTAGGAATTGTGATTGGCTGATATTATTCGGGATCATAATTCGCTAATTGGACCTTACGTACCTACTGAGGAAATGAGTTTCCCGCTTTCACTAGAGGGTAGTGAAAAATGTCAAAACAGTGGGAGCAAATATTTATGAAGTAAAAGTCCAAACTTCATATCTTACTAAATATTTTAAAATAGTCATCAACATTTATCTGTTTTTACTTTTCAGTACAAATTGACGATGTCATCGATTCGCAATCCAATATCCGTAATACTCGACAAAAACATATTAACTGGACCTAATTACCTCACTTGGCTAAGAAATTTGAAAATAGTCTTGAATTCGGAAAGGGTAACATATACACTGACTCAGTCGCCCCCTGTTGGGGCTCCGACTGACTGCACTCCTGAGGAATTGCAGGCTTACAAGGAATGGTGTGACCATGACTTGATAGCCAGGTGTTATATGCTGACTTCTATGAATGATGAGCTGCAGAGGCGTTTTGAGGGTGCAAAGAGTGCTGCTGACATTCATTTGCACCTCAAGGAGCTCTTTGGAGAGCAAACGCGTCCTCTCAGGCATGCTACCGTCAAGGAGCTGATCACTTTGCGCATGCGAGATGGGGCCTCGGTCCATGAGCATGGCCTAAAGGTGATCGGGCTCGTGGACAAGTCGTTGGCATGGATTTGATCTTGCCTTCGGAGTTGACCACCGACGTGTTGCTGTTATCGCTGCCTAGCTCATTTGATCCTTTTGTGGTGAACTTCAACATAAACAAGATGGAACCGACCCTTGAGGAGTTGGTAAACATGCTTGTTACGTTTGAATCCACCATGAAGAAAGAGAAGTTGGTTCTTTATGTGGGTTCTTCATCTGGTACGAAGATTGATCCACATGGGAAGGGAAAGAAGAGTTCTTTCCAACGTCCCAAGAAGAACGTGCCCTTGTTGAGGCATTCTCCGAATCCCATTGAGGCAGCCAGACCAGTTAAGGCTGACAAGACTGATGATGTATGTCATCACTGCAAGAAGCCTGGACATTGGAGGCGTAATTGCAAAGAATATCTTGCCCAGAAAAGTTCTGGAAACGGTATGTTCTAAATTGAAGTAAACATTTCAATCAACTCTACTTCTTGGGTATTAGATACCGGTTATGACTCACATCTCTGTAATGGGTTACAGGTGATGGGAAGAAGTAGGAAGCTTAAGGAAGGTGTGACCTTCTTGAGGATGGGCAATGGAGCAAGAGTTGCTTCCAAGGCTATAGAAGATGTTTACTTATTATTGAACAATAGTTTAAGTTAATTTTATGAGATGTTTTGTTTGTACCTAATTTTGTTAAAACATTGTTTCCATTTCTATGGTGATAAAAATGGATATTCTTGTTTATTTTGCAAAGGTGTTTGCAACATTTACATGAATGAATGTTTGATTGGTACTTGAAAACTTGAAAACAATCTCTATAACTTAAAATTAAAAGATATTCCATTAAATGTCCATTCAAAGGCAGACACCATATGAGATATGGATGGGTAAGCCTCCCAAATATTCTTATCTTAGAATATGGGGAGCCCTGCTTATGTGAAGCAGGTAGTGGGAGATAAATTGGATAGTTGATCCATTTTATATTACTTTGTGGGATATCCAAGGAATTAAGTTGGATATCATTTCTATCATCCCCAAGAAACAAAGGTGTTTGTTTCTAGGAATGCAACCTTTTTGGAAAAGGAATTTTCTATTGGATAGAAAAGGGAAAATGATAGAACTCGAAGAGGTTCGAGAGACACCCACAATTATAGAACCCACACCCGAAGAGCCAAGAGAGGAGATACAAGCTCCTAAAAGATTCGAGAAAGTCTCGAGACCACCTATGAGGTATGGTCAGCTTCTTGAAGAGGGCCATGATGAGCCTAACCATGGATGTGATCCAAGGACCTTCAAGGAAGCGTTATCTGATGCCGATTCATCCAAGTGGCTTGAAGCAATGGAATCTGAGTTGAATTCCATGCATTCGAACCAAGTGTAGGATCTTGTGGATCCACCTGAGGGAACTGTTCCCATAGGGACTTGGGGCGGATGGGAAGGTATTGACCTTCAAGGCGCGATAGGTGGCAAAAGGATGTACTCAAAGTCAAGGAGTTGACTTTGAGGAAACCTTTTCCCAGTCGCAATGTTCAAGTCCATATGGATTTTGCTAGCCATAGCTGCATGGTATGACTGTGAGATATGGCAGATGGATGACAAGACAAACTTTCTTAATGGGGATTTTAAGAAAGTTATTTACATGTCTTAACCTGAAGGGTTTACATCTATCGGAAGTGAGCATATGGTATGCAAACTTCAGAGATCTATTTATTATCTAAAGCAGGCATCTAGGAGTTGGAACCTTAGATTCAATAGTACAATCAAATAGTTTGATTTACTAAGAATCCTGAGGAACCCCGTGTGTATAAGAAGGTCAGTGGGAGTGTTGTGACATTCTTGGTGCTTTATGTTGATGACATTCTACTCATTGGGAATGATGTAGGAATGTAGCAATCAACTAAGATATGGTTAGCGAGTAAGTTCTCGATGCAGGACTTGGGTGAAGCATCTTTTGTATTGTGATACAGATCTATAGAGATAGATCGAAAAGATTGCTTGATCTCACCCAGTCCACATACATTGATACCATCGTGAAGCGGTTCTCGATGGGTGAGTCCATGAGAGGACATCTACCAATGTGTCATGGCGTGTCCCTATCCAAGTCTGTCTCCCAAGACTGATGCAGAGATAGTGGCGATGACACACATTCCGTATGCTTCGGCAATTGGTAGCATCATGTATGGGATGATATCTACGCGTCCTGACGTGGCGTTTGCACTATGTGTAGTGAAAGGATATCAATCGAACCCTGGTCTTCCACACTGAAAAGCTGTGAAAGACATCCTCAAGTAGTTGAGAAGGACCAATAAATTGTTCTTGGTCTATGGGGTGGAGAACTAAAATTGGAAGGCTATACCGACTCTAGCTTCCAAAGCGATATCGATGACTCGAAGTCAACCTCTGGTTTTGTATCCATGCTCTATGGTGCTGCTGTCTCTTGGAAGAGTTCCAAGCAAGACAATACTGCGGATTCCAGCACAGAGGCCGAATACATTGCTGCATCGGATGCAGCAAGGGAGGCTGTTTGGATAAGGAATTTCGTCCAAGAGTTGGGCGTCATTCCTAATGGAGTTGCTCCTGTCCCGGTGTTGAGTGACAACACGGGAGCTTTAGCTCAAGCAAAGGAGCCAAGGTCTCATCAGAAATCCAAACTAGTATTGAGAAAGTACCACATCCTCGGAGAGATTGTGGAAAGAAGAGAAGTGTCTATTGACAAAGTCGGCTAAGCAGATTATGTTGTTGATCCACTAATTAGGCTTTTATCTGGACCATTATTCGACAAGCATCGCGAATCAATGGTTTTTAAGCATATGGGTAGTTGGCTCTAGTGCAAGTGGGAGATTGTTAGAGTAGGTGCCCGTCGAACCAAGTGTTGGCCGAGTGTTCACAATGAAACTCTATGTATAAGCAATCTTTATTTTAATAATATTTGAAATTATTATTTTGGCAAATCTTTATCTGTATACCCATGCTAGTTGCATAGATAAAGCCCTTGAATATACAAATAGTAGAAAGAATATGAGATGCTCATATGATGAGTATCATGAAACTCATATTTGTAATACTGTATATTCTAAACGGTTCCTAGTCGATTCAGCCGCCACTAAGAAGGATATAGGCCGCTCGAGTTAGAGACTAGTATCTGCGATGTGAGTACCATGTTCATTGGTAGGGGACATTGTGATGTCCGAACATGCAGATAGGTGCTCCTTGTAGAGTGCACTGAACCACCCTCCATAAAAGGACTTTCCAAGTGGTTCTCACTTATCGAGTGGAAAAGTCCTGGTTTATGGTTGTACAGAATTAGTCCTTATGACCCGGGACAACATTGAGACTCTATGTGCTAGAATTACACTTTGACTTGTTTACCGACTCTTATGGGGTCATCAGGTGGCAAGGTTGGGTGTTCTGTCGAAACACATAGGAGTCGATGCATTGTAGTCGGGGATTCACCTCTTACTTTCGGGTATGGATATCCTATGTGTTATCATGTGTATGTAGATCGAAATCTCTGGCCAGAATATGGTTGTAATTATGAAAGGTGTTTCATAGATTACACCATCGATGCAACTACGACATGACACATATTATCTATTCATTAACAACTCTCGATAAACCAATGGTTGTCGAATCGATCGGGATATATGAGTTGAAGGGACCGTACTGTACGCTAACCATAATTGAATGGTTCTTGCAGGCACTATCATGTGATACCTAGGGAATCACGTAAGCGATGCTGCTAGGCGTTTAACGTGATTGGTTGGGTACTATCAGACTTGAGTTCTGACGTTCTTATTATCAAGGTGTTGATAAATAAGAATGGAGCAATTGGGGTATGCTCATATAAGGACATGTTTAGTCCGAATCACATAGAGATGTGAACCCACGGCTAGTTGTATCAATGAACCATTGAGGGTCACACAAGTACTAGCTTTCTAGATCCCGTTGAGAAGTAAAAATAGTTCAATGTGTTGAACAACTTATAAAGGAGTTTATAAGCGTAAGGAAAATTAGAAGTATGACTTCTATGAGAGAAATATAAATTTTGATTTATGGAAGTGTTCCTAAATTAAAATTTGGCCAAGAGAATAATGTAATTGAAAATTGTGATTTTCATAAATATTATTATGGACTAAATTAAATTAATTCAAGTGTTGAATTAATTAAACACTAGTGGACCTAGTAGAGTCCAAATAATTAAATTAATTCAAGTGTTGAATTAATTAAATAATATTGAGTCTTGTAGAGCTCAATTAAAATAATTATTTAACTAGTGGTACTTGGGTAAATTCAAGTAATGTTTAATTAGTCTCAAATATGTTTGAGATAATTAAAATTTAATCCAAGGTTTTTAATTTGATTAAAAACCATATAATATGCATGCATGGGAGGTGAAGAGTTGGAGACTACTTTTTCAAATATCAAGACTTGGCATGCACCTTTTTGGATCAACTTTTTTGCAACCCCAAGACAACTCATCCTCCCTCATTCACACAATGCAATGGCCGAAACTTGCTTCTAATTTCTCTCCAATTTTTCTTCCTTTTGTATTCTTCAATTTGTTGGAGAAAATACACTCTTCTCTTTGAAAAATCCTCATATTTTTCTAGTGCAAAATATGAGGGGATCTACCTAGTTGGTGGTGGGCCTAATTTGAAGGAAATATTCAAGTAAGGAGGAAGCTTGTAGATTTCTTCATGCCATTCAAGAGCTAAGGTGTTTACACCTTAGTTGGAGCCATAAAATCAATCCTTGTGATTGATAGGTAATATCTTCTAAAACACCCTATGTATGACATTTTTGGATTTTTGTATATGTTTGCACAACTAGTACATGGTGTTCATTTTTGAAAATTTTTATACCAAAATTTCGGTTTTTTATGAATCAAAAGAAATTTTGTGCTTCCGTTGCGATTTTGAACACCGTATATCGATCCCTTTCAGACCCATCCTGGACTACTATAATATTGACTCAAACTTCTACAATCGCTTCCAAACAATCACACATCCTAAGCGACACAATAAACTCGTGGACACGAATTTGGCATAATGATCAAACCCTATGACCACTATTGAATACAAGGGCCTAACGGCGCTAACCAACCCGTTGAATATCAACCCAACATCATAACAATCATACCTAAGCGCAGCAACGAACGCCCATCGTTCCCCAACGAAGCCTGCAACCATAAAAGTTGAAGAACACATCAATATCGTAAGTTTTCTGAAAATGCAGTTTGAGCAGTCGCACGAAAAACGCCATAACTCCATCAATTTTTATCCAAATAACTCGAATTTTATATCAAATCGAAGGCATCAAAAATTTCTAAAATTTTCTAGGTGAAAATTTTCTCAAAATCTCGTCCGAAAATTCGCAGTTTCAACCAGAACAGTAAAAACGTGATTTTTAGATCTAAAAACGGCTCCAAAAGTGATTTAAATATGATTGCTCAAACTTCTACACAACATTCACAAGGTTTTACGCATAAATAACAACGCACGCATAATATGACATGATCGATGCATCAAGAACAGAATATACATGCCTTTTGATATTTAAAAATACCGATACGACGATACCGAAGCAGAGACGATGCGAGGCTAGATCCGGGACGAACGTGGCATTAAAATCTTGCGATGAAAACTCACGAAAATTGATGGAATGGTGAAGGGGGTGGGGCGGCTGCTGAATGCTATGGAACCCTAGGTTTCTCTCCTTTTAAAAATCTGAAAATAAGATGTGTAGGGTGTGTTGTGTGTTTTAGTGTGTGTAAAAACGTGTAAGTGTGTGTGAGTGTGTGTTATTTGTGTGTGGGTTTTTAATTAAGAGAACTTAGTGCTAAATTAACTAATTAAAATACTAATTAAAGGTTAATATACACTAATTTAATCAAACTCCTTTATTAAAATAATTACAAACTAATTTTAAAAGTTCTAAACTCTTAAATTACTAAATACATAAATAAGGCTTTTAAAATACTAAAAACTTAATAAATTATTTAAAATTCCCCGCTCTTAACTTAAAATAAAATACCACACTTTAAATTGCTAAAATCGTCACCGGTCTTTTCCTCGATCCCGCCTCGAATAATCCCCTGAAACATGAATCTCGAAAAGTATTTTAACGTGCATCAATTAAACATAAATATTAAAATAATGCAAATTCTTAAATTGTGAATTAAAACCCAAATCAATGAATTAAGCATGCATTAAAACCATTTAATAAAATACATAAGGAATTTAATAACTTACACGCACGTGGTTCAAGTGGATCTCAAATTTCGGGACGTCACAATCTATCCCCCTTAATTTGAATTTCGTCCCCGAAATTCGCTTATCCTCGATAATCCAAAAGTTAGATTCTTAATTCTAGTATCCCAACGATCCACGCTACCGCTGCGCTACTCTGAATAAAATTAAGTCTTATGTTGTCCTTACGTCTCTTCAATCCTAATTAAATTACCAACCAAAAACCTCGTTTGCGAATCACAACTTAAAACGACTTATGGCGTCTTAGTTTTACTTTGCTATGAACTCGAATTCTGATTTTTCTCACAATTCCCAATATTAGGAATAGAGGTTCAAACTTATCGTATCTTACTTTCTCATACCATACTCCTAATGCTCATCGAACTATTACATACGCATTTATGCAGTCCAACCTAAGAGGTCTTAGCACCAACGGTTACTGATCAACTTCCATCCTCAGCAATACACTTAAAAGTTAAATTTTATCTAAATCCCCATATGTTAATATTGGTCTACAATCCTTGAATCGAATATTTACCTTACGATACAAAATTACATAACTTAGCTATTTACGAGTACATCCCAAATATAAAATTGTTTCCAACCTTTAATTTCGAGTAACATAAATCCGTAAAACCCAAAAATATATAATATCGATCCTTTCCTTAAATAATAAAAACTTTCTAGCATCAATCACAAGATTAAACTATTTTCTTCACGATTACAATATAGTTAAAGCCTAAGACACTGGAGCCTTCCTCATTGGAACGAATGTCCCACTTAGACGTATCCCCAATACTCAATTAATTCTAGCGTATAAAACTTAATAAGCTTCCTTTATTAATAATGGGCTAACTCTAATGAATTAACTCCACTTATAACCCATAGAATTCTACAATCCCCATATCAAGCTTGTAGATTTCTTACTCAATAAAAATCTTAATATTCATTTATTGATAACTTATGTTGAACACCAATAATTCCATTTGTTATTATTTCACCCAAAAATTCCGTATGAGCAAATATCCCATAAATTTGAAATTCAACCTTACGCAGTCCAAATAGTTTTGGATAACATAATTCCAACACACATATTCACTTATTCTTAAGTTTCTTAATAACCTACAAAAATTTCCCAAGACAAGATGTCTACCTTAATTTTTACATGCGTCGTCTATCAAATAACCTAATCATCAACCATACCCAACCTTCTAGAAAAATCAAATTGCAACAAAGGTTCAAGCTTAACTGTTACAATCATGACTAAAACTTATGACACATCAACTTAAGTTCCCAAAAAAAATTTTTCGCTAACTCAATGTCTACTCTTATAACTTAGTTAACCGATCAACTTTACCTCAAATCGTTATCACCCTGAATTTTAAATTTGCCGCAACATTAATTCACTAGCGCTTAAATTTTCGAGCCCAATGTCGATTCATCTTACAATCCCCTTGATTACCATTTCTTATAATATTATAACCCAGATACTTCAAGGTTCTAATGATCCCTTCGAGCTTAAATCATCGAAAATTCCTATCATTTAAACCATTCAATTATCACTTACTGCTAAACTAGTCCCCAAAATTCCTTAAAATTGTAGCATTAATTCATTATTTCCTCAAAATTATCCAGTTTGTCCTAAATTTCGGAAATTCCACATTTACCCATAAGTTCTTGGTGTTCCTAATTCCATTGTGTAAGTTCCTCGCAACATAAAATTCAAAAATTTTAAGCTTATTAGACCCAAATTCAATTCTCATAGCCTCGAAATTTACTGATTTAACCCAAGTGTTCCTAAAAAAAATTCGAATTTAATCCTCAAAATTTTTCTGAATTTGCAATTTGACCCTTAAAGTTCTCGAACTTACATTTTTGTCCCTACAACTCTTCAAAATTTGCATTTCTGGTCCCCAATAAAATCTTCGATTTTAGTCTCATTAAACCTTAAAATCCTCGAAACTCGGAATTTAATCCCAAACGATAACTTCGAAACTAGTCCCTTAGGATTTTTATCTTTGCACTTAGGTACTGAAACTATTGGTCATTACCACTAGGTCCTTAAAATTCTCAATTCGTGCAATTAAATCCTTAAATCCAACTAGGGGGAGCATGCATCCTAAATAAATTCTATGCTTGTATACTTCCAAATATCGTCGTAGTCTCAAATAATTAATCCTTACATGGAGTTCTCAAAAAGCAACTCAGCTAGCAACCACAAACCATCAGTAATTTCTTAGAAAATCTACAAGTCCTAAAAGCATTCGTAATTGTCAAGTTTAACTTATTACCCACAAGTATAACATCAGTACTACTAACCAAAAATTAATATAGACAAATCATTCCCAACTTTTCCAGACGCCCAAAAGCAAAATTCTTGCTCATGTCCAATTCCACCGCACCAGCATGCAAGAAAATTAAATAATTTCTCATTTCATGTCGTAACATGCATAAAAGTTTTAAGGATCCAATCTCAATTCATAACGACAGATAAAACTGTACTCTAAAACGTATGTCATGTAAATATACAGGTGGTTGCATTAAAATATGCACATGCTGAAATCGTGAGCTTCTTGCGACTGGCAGTAGGCGTAATCCTTTACAAGAACACCGCTCTGATACCAACTGTAACGTACCGTACTTTTCATACTCAAAATTTGCGCAAAAATTAAAAAATTTCTTAATCATAAAATAACATTCAAAGTTTGCCATAAAAATATCCCAACCAAGTCCCCCATAAGACATGGCGGTTCAAAGTACTACAATAAAATTTTCTCACAAAAGTTTTTCTCAAAGTGTTTCCCTCAAAACATGAAGTTAGAGTAAATTAACATTTGCATAAAAACATAAACATTGCGGTCCTCGGGTTAGCCTCTCGCTCAGTCCAAGCCTGCCCCTTGGTCGCAACCTCCTGTTTCCTCATCCACATACTCACCTGCATCGATCAAGACTAGTGAGTCTAAAGACTCAACACGTATAAACTGGAATAACGAGTACTACGTAATAAAATCGCATGCACTTTAAAATAGGACATACATAACTCAAAGCTTGAACTTGCATAATAAACTTGGACATACGTACGTACATAACTAGACGTGCCATCAACATGGACTTTCATAAACATACTGCATACTTGAACATACATAATTTCATCATTTTGCGTAGAGAATGTTTCAAAGCAAGTGACCCATACATAATAAACGCCTGATCAGACAAACCACAGTACTGGGCTGACAGGGACATATCCACTGCCACATACATGAGATCCCCGTTCATAATTTAACGCTTTCCAACCACGATCTAACCCGTTAATAATTTAACGGGGTGGAGAGGTCCTCGGCCACGTTCACCGACTTCCAAACCCATTCATAATTTGGTCACGAGACAATTAGCATACCTCAAAAACTTAAAATATTTTCTTTGAACGTCATCATACTTACTTACTTGGCGTTGAGGGATTCGTTGGACTTCGACTGGGGGCGTTGCTGCGACATACTAACATGAAATTTCATACTTAACTTGCATAACTTAGACGTAGAAATCATACTTACTCTCAAGTTCAATCAATACTTAGGACGTTCTAAAATTTCCCACGACTAGACCTTGTAAACATCATATTAAACCTTAGCATAAAACCTCAAACCGAATCCTAAGTGATGAAAGAATGTATCCCAAAAAAATAGGAGGACACGGACCCCGTTCCTAGGTCCGGGCTTGGGTCCGTGTAAGTACTGCATGGTGTGTGTGTGTCTCGAAAAGGAAAGGCACGGACCCCGTCTATAGGTCCGGGTCAGGGTCCGTGTATCTACTGTGAAGGGAATACTCGGAAAGGAGAGGGGCAGGGACCCCATGCCAGGGTCCGTGTCCGAGTCCGTGCACCTTCGGGATGCCGAAACCTGCGAGAACAAATCTTACACTATGCATATTCCACCCAACAAACAACATGGAACACAAGTGGACACCTCAAGACCCATCCTGGACTACTATAATATTGACTCAAACTTCTACAATCGCTTCCAAACAATCACACATCCTAAGCGACACAATAAACTCGTGGACACGAATTTGGCATAATGATCAAACCCTATGACCACTATTGAATACAAGGGCCTAACGGCGCTAACCAACCCGTTGAATATCAACCCAACATCATAAAAATCATACCTAAGCGTAGCAACGAATGCCCGTCGATCCCCAACGAAGCCTGCAACCATAAAAGTTGAAGAACACATCAATATCGTAAGTTTTCTGAAAATGCAGTTTGAGCAGTCGCACGAAAAACGCCATAACTCCCTCAATTTTTATCCAAATAACTCGAATTTTATATCAAATCGAAGGCATAAAAAATTTTTAAAATTTTCTAGGTGAAAATTTTCTCAAAATCTCGTTTGAAAATTCGCAGTGTCAACCAGAACAGTAAAAACGTGATTTTTAGATCTAAAAACGGCTCCAAAAGTGATTTAAATATGATTGCTCAAACTTCTACACAACATTCACACGGTTTTACGCATAAATAACAACGCACGCATAATATGACATGATCGATGCATCAAGAACAGAATATACATGCCTTTTGATATTTAAAAATACCGATACGACGATACCGAAGCAGAGACGGTGCGAGGCTAGATCCGGGACGAACGTGGCATTAAAATCTTGTGATGAAAACTCTCGAAAATTGATGGAATTGTGATGGGGGTGGGGCGGCTGCTGAATGCTATGGAACCCTAGGTTTCTCTCCTTTTAAAAATCTGAAAATAAGATGTGTAGGGTGTGTTGTGTGTTTTAGTGTGTGTAAAAATATGTAAGTGTGTGTGAGTGTGTGTAACTTGTGTGTGGGTTTTTAATTAAGAGAACTTAGTGCTAAATTAACTAATTAAAATACTAATTAAAGGTTAATATACACTAATTTAATCAAACTCCTTTATTAAAATAATTACAAACTAATTTTAAAAGTTCTAAACTCTTAAATTACTAAATACATAAATAAGGCTTTTAAAATACTAAAAACTTAATAAATTATTTAAAATTCCCCGCTCTTAACTTAAAATAAAATACCACACTTTAAATTGCTAAAATCGTCACCGGTCTTTTCCTCGATCCCGCCTCGAATAATCGCCTGAAACATGAATCTCGAAAAGTATTTTAACGTGCATCAATTAAACATAAATATTAAAATAATGAAAATTCTTAAATCGTGAATTAAAACCCAAATCAATGAATTAAGCATGCATTAAAACCATTTAATAAAATACATAAGGAATTTAATAACTTGCACGCACGTGGTTCATGTGGATCTCAAATTTCGGGACGTCACAGAAGAGTACGTGTCCAAGTTCTCCACCTTGTTGAAATTTGCTCCACATGTTTCTGACAGCGAGGAAGCTAACGCGGATCAGTTCATCAATGGCTTGAACCCAGAGATTTTTACATTGGTGAACACAGGGCAACCGAATAATTTTACTGACGCCCTGAACAGAGCTAAGGGAGCAGAAGCCGGTCTGATAAGACAGAAAAGGGCTTCATTTGTGCCTCCAGCACCGAGACCACAGCAACCACCTCCCAGATTTGAGGGTGGCAGCAGCAGTGGAGGGAATAAGGAATTTTTGAAAGCCAGAGGAAAGCAATTTAAGAAATCGGGCAGCAGTTCTTCTAGCTCCGGTGGTTCCCGACAGAGCCAGAGTTACACTGGAGTTTATTGTAGAACTTTCGGAGGAAGACATGCAACTGAGCAATGCGAGAGTTACTGGTAGTTGCAATATCTTTAAACAGCCGGGACACTTTGCTAAAGTATGTCCACAGAGAAGTTCCCAAAAATTCGAGGGAGCCGAATCATCGGGATCAGCAGCACAGACTGAGAGACGATCAACTGCTGTTCATACATTCCAGCCAGACAGGTAGCCAACATCCTAGACAGCAGGCCAGAGTATTCGCTTTACAGAGGATCAGGCCCAGGAAGCACCAGATGACGTTGTGGCAGGTAACTGTTCTTTATGTGGTTACCCTGCTTATGTATTGATTGATACCGGTGCTTCACATACATTTATTTCTGAACGATTTACATTAAGTCATGCATTGCCTGTAGAGTCTTTAGCTACTGTAGTGTCTGTCTCTTCGCCTTTGGGGACATGTTTGATATCCGTAAATTCTGTAAAACATTGTGTAGTACAGTATGACGGGCATGAGATTGAATTAGATTGCATTGTATTATCGGTATTGATATGTTGACTAAGTACAGAGCGACTGTTGATTGTTTCCACTAGATTGTGAGATTCAGAACAGATATGGCTGAAGAGTGGAAATTTTAAGGTAAGGGTTCTAGATCGAGAATTCCTTTAATATCCGTATTATCTATGACTCGATTGTTACAGAAAGAAGCAGAGGGATTCTTTGTATATTCAGTAGATTTACTGAATTCGAGTCCATAATTGACTGATTTGCCTTTAGTACGTGAGTTTGCTGACGTCTTCCCAGATGAGATCTCGGGATTACCTCCAGTTAGAGAGATAGACTTCAGCATTGAATTGATGACAGGTACAGTGCCGATTTCTAGAGCTCCGTACAGAATGGCACCAATTGAATTGAAAGAATTGAAGGATCAGCTGGAAGACTTACTGGCCAAGGGGTACATCAGACCGAGTGTTTCTCCTTGGGGTGCTCCAGTACTGTTTGTAAGAAATAAAGACGGTTCGATGAGACTCTGCATCGACTATCGGCAACTGAACAAGGCAACAATAAAGAATAAATATCATTTGCCTCGTATTGATGATTTGTTTGACCAGTTGCAGGGTTCTTCGGTATATTCCAAAATTGATTTGAGATCGGGATATCATCAGCTGAGAGTCAGAGATTCTGATATTTAAAGACATCATTCAGAACCATGTATGGACACTATGAATTTATTGTCATGCCGTTTGGTCTGACAAATGCTCCAGCTGTATTTATGGGATTAATGAACCGTGTCTTCGAGAAATATCTCGATGATTTTGTGATTATTTTCATCGATGATATTTTGATTTATTCAAAGAATATTAGTGAGCATGCTGAGCATTTAAGAACTGTGTTGCGAATTTTAAGGGCTGAGAAATTATATGCTAAACTATCGAAATGTGAGTTTTGGTTAAGACAGGCAGTATTTCTGGGTCATATTATATCCAGAGACAGGATATCAGTGGATCCCAGTAAAGTGGAAGCCGTGATTTCTTGGCCAAGACCGACGTCCGTGCCCGAAATTCGCAGTTTCATGGGTTTAGCGGGATATTACCGTCGTTTCATTAAAGATTTCTCGAGTATTACTTAACCAATTACTCAGCTGAATCAGAAGAATGCTCCATTTGTTTGGTCTGAAGAATGCGATACCAGTTTTCTGGAGTTGAAGAAGAGGTTGACCCGTGCCCCGGTGTTGACTATCCCATCCGGTACGAGTGATTTTGTGGTTTATTGCGACGCTTCTCACAGAGGGTTGGGATGTGTTCTGATGTTGCGAGGGCATGTTATTGCTTATGCCTCAAGACAGCTTAAACCACATGAGACCCGTTATCCAATTCATGACCTTGAATTGGCAGCCATTTTCTTTGCATTAAAAATATGGAGACACTATTTTTACGGTGAGAAGTTTGAGATATATTCTGATCATAAGAGTTTGAAATATATGTTTTCACAATTTGAATTGAATATGAGGCAACGAAGATGGCTTGATTTGCTTAAAGACTTTGATTGTGAAATCAAATACTATCCAGGAAAGTGTAATGCAGCAGCAGACGCACTGAGTCGAAAGGTGTGTTCTTTATCCTTATCGACGATTGGTGTTTCAAATTTTATAGAAGACTGCTGTTTGTCTGGATTAGAATTTGAAACAGATTATAGACCGTTGAGACTCTATACGGTACAAGTGGAACCCGAGCTGATCTTAAGGATTAAGGCAGCTCAGAAAGTTGATCAGAATGTACAAAAATCAGTATCGATGGTCAGAACAGGGTATCGATCGGAGTATCGGGTACGTGATAACGTCTTGTATGTGAATAGTCGTCTGGTTGTGCCAAATGTTTCAGACTTGAAATGACAGATATTGTCAGAAGCGCATAACAATCGATTCAGTATTCATCCTAGCGGCAGAAAGATGTACAACGATTTGAAAAGACAGTTTTGGTGGAAACAGATGAAAACTGATATTGCAGAATTTGTTTCCAAATGCTTAAATTGCCAACAGGTGAAAGCAGAGAGAAAGAAACCAGGAGGATTATTACAGAGTTTGTCTATCCCTGAATGGAAATGAGATCACATTTCCATGGATTTTGTGACGCAGCTACCGAGTTCCTCCAGAGGTTGTGATGCGATTTGGGTCGTGATTGATCGATTGACCAAATCCGCATGTTTTATTCCGTACAAGATGATGTACAGATTTGACCAGATGACAGAGATCTATGTCAGAGAAGTGGTCAGATTGCACGGAGTGCCGAAGTCAATTGTACCAGACCATGATCCCCGATTTACTTCGCACTTCTGCCAGAGTTTGCAGCAGGCTCTCGTTACGAAGTTACATCTGAGTACCGTATATCATCCACAGACCGACGGACAGTCATAGCGGACTACCCAGACACTGAAAGATATGCTGAGAGCAGTAGTGCTTGATTTTAGCACTAATTGGCAAGATGCATTGCCGCTTTGTGAGTTTTCGTACAACAACATCTATCAGACAAGTATTGAGATGGCACCATTCGAAGCGTTGTACGGAAAGAAGTGTCGATCCCCTCTCTATTAGGATGATATCTCTGAAGTGCCTGAGATTGAACCTGACATGATAAGAGATATGATAGAAAGAGTGAAGCTAATTCGAAAGAAAATGAAGGCAGCGCAAGACAGACATGCCAAATATGCCAATGTTCGCCGTAGGCCATTGGTATTTGAAGAAGGGGACCGAGTATTCTTTAATATTTCACCTTTCAGAGGAGTTGCCAGATTTGGCAAGAAAGGGAAACTGTCTCCACGATACATTGGACCTTATGAGATTCTGGAAAAGATAGGAGATCGTGGCTATCGACTCGCCCTACCGCCTTCATTATCCGGGATACATGATGTCTTTCATGTATCGTTATTAAGGAAATACCTTCCTGATGCTTCACATGCTATTCAGCCAGACGAGGCCGAACTGAATGAGACGTTGAGCTATGTTGAAAAACAGATTCAGATTATTGATCATAAAGAAAAACAGCTCAGAACGAAGACTATTCCACTTGTAAAAGTTCAATGGACTCGTCATGGCATTGAAGAAGCCACCTGGGAGACTGAATCAGATATGAGACAAGAATTCCCAAAGTTATTTTGATAATGTAAATTTCCTATACAGTTTCTGTATATACTCCTTATTGATACGATTGATTGCCTGTGATTTCGGGGACGAAATTGTATCTTAGGGGGGAGAAATTTAATGCCCGAGATTTTGATTCTATTAATCTGAGATTATTGAATTTTGAATTGATATGATTATAGATGGACCATTCCGAGGCCAGATTGGGCAAAGCATATGAATTGTATAAGTTTTGGGACAGAACTATTGGCGCCCGAGCGGTAGAAAGTGACCGCCCGAGCGCCAATGTTCGATTAGGTATGTTGCGGTAAGAAGATGTGGTGCCCGGGCGGTAGTTTTTGACCGCCCGAGCGCCAATGATTAAGGGTGAGGACAGAACCTCTCGCGCCCGGGCCGAAATTCATGACCGCCCGAGCGCCAATCGATTTCATGAAAAAGTGACACGTTTCTTCAGCATGCAATGGATGTATATATACAAATCCTTCAGAATTGCTTAAAAACGAAGAAAGGAAACGAGAAAGATTGATAAAAATCCTTACGCCTTTATATTTCGATCCGTCCGTCCAAATTTAAATCCGAGTACGACACCGTGTTCCTAGCAACGACAGCTACTACAGGACGTAAGTTTCGTTACGTTTTATTAAGATTTGAAATTATGCTATGTCCAGAATCAGATACGATTCATATATAGTGCTCTTGACATAGTAGGCATCATAGAATCGAAGTCAGATTAAGAAACAGATATCTTATGGAATTGTTATGATTTTCAGAATGTAATTGATTAGAATTGATGTCAGAATTGTACGGTGGTTGATTATAAGCTATTGGAATTAGTATATACTAGCGTGGTATCACCGGTATCGCAAGATTGTACTGTTGTACCGTCAGAATTTGATAAGACAGAGATGTCTTGATTTGAATAGAATATTGATACAGTATATTGATATTGTCATTGCAAGATTGAACATTGACAGACTTTGAGCTTGAGACTTCGATTGTATCAGAGCGACAAAACGAAAGATATAAATTAATGTTGAGTTGGGATTGCACAACTCGAGTGAGGTTTGGCTCGAGTTTCCCTAAATCACATACTTTATTTCATTGCATTGATATTTTCAAATTATCAGATTGATATGTTTAGTCTAGTGAATTATAGCAGAGCAAAAATTCGAGTCTAGGGCAGATCAGCCTAGCTAGGACAGAACCGTCAGGTCTTTGACAGAACTGCTAAGACCTTAGACTTACGGTGTATCGATGAGCTTAGATGTAGATCGACTTCTGTTGTAGAAATTCGATACAGCATGCCAAAGTCTAAATTAGATCGGGATCCCTAGACTAAAATGAGTCCTTGATTTAGGTACAGATTTGTATTGATTCATGTGTTCAGATTAGATACATGTTTTGATGTTTATTATGCTCTTATATATGTTTTATATGATTGCATCGATACGTTGTTTTTATTGGGATTTTATTCTCACCGGAGTTATCCGGCTGTTGTCGTGTTTGTATGTGTGCATGGCAACAGGTGGGACAGGTTCAGGGTCACAGAGGTTAAGAAAGATCGAGATTAGAGTGGAGACTACGGACTTGGACTAGATATAGGGTTTAAACACTTGCTATATAGTTGTTAAACCTTAGTTGAGACTGATTGTATATAGTTCAAGACTTGTACTTTTAATACTGACATGTCTATTAAGATGTATGCCATTACGTTCCGCCTTTGATAATGTACTTTTAAAAAAAAATTGATCCTGTTTATTCTAATTGATTAAATTAGTCTCAATGACGATTAAGAAGATGATTAGCGTCCAGGTCCCCACAGTAGGCCTTTTAAGTGTCTTTCAGAGTTTTCCTCTTATTGGGATTGTTTTTCTTGTGAGGGGCAGAACATTTCTTTCCCTTACCATGTGGGCCATTTTCGTCTGACGAGATGCCCATAAGAAAAACAATAATTTCCTGTTTTATGGTGATCTCATAAATTATAAGCGTATTGACTAGCTCTTCAAGGCTATCATCTATCTTATTCAATTCACCATAACCCCGTCAAATGAGGAAGAGAAAGACAACAAATTCATGTTACTGAGTAACTCGTTTGGAATCACATATTCCAGGCCCACCACATCCTCAATAAACCCAATCATATGTACACCATGCTCATGGGCTAGAGTCCCATCTTGCATGCATGTAGTCATAAGCTTTTAAAATGGTGTGCATCCTTGTAAGAGTTTCATGCACCATGCAACTCTTGCACGTGCATTTGAATGTCAGCATCATTCAAAATTTCCTCAAATTGTCCCTACAGTTCATTTGACTTAAAAGCGAGCATGTTACACTTTAGCTTGCATACTATGGTCCTACCATATTGCATAATTTGTCAGTTAAACAGGACTGAAATTAGTGTGTATGCCATTTTCTCTGAATTCAGAACAATTTTCCCAACCAGTCTTGAAAATTAGATTCGGTTAGCATGTTAATAACAAAATAGGATTATGTGACGAAATCGAAAATTATACTGATATGAAAACAGAATAATAGTTGCTGATTATTTTAAAATAATTTTAAGATTTAAAATATGGATTTCATTTTATAAATTACCCTCCCACTATTTTGACATTTTCACCACCCTCTGATGAAAAAGGGAAATCGTATTTCCTTAGTAGGCACGTAGAGTCCAATTAGCCAATTATAATCCCGAATAATATCAGCCAATTATAATTTCTAAAAGGTAGAGTCCAATTGCATCCCTATGCAACCTCCGCGTGTTTTGCTTCACGTTTAATAAGGACCCAATAATATGACGTCGTTTATTTTCGCGTGTCAAACCAACCCATCAATATTGAATTGTAGTGGACGGTCACCACGAGTTCCCCCAACAATATGAGCCGAAGTCATGGGAGTTCCAGTCAATTCACATCATATGTCTGGTGGAAGTCACAGCTTTCCGTCGTACAGGCCTCTCCAATAATATGAGCCAGACAGTGTCCGCGGGTAGTGATCAACATGCAACCACGGTTGATGGAAGGCAAGGAAAAATTAAACTCTTTTAATTTTTACTTTTTCGGTTTGATATAAATTTTGAATCTTATTCAAAATGAGGGATTTTAATTTTAAAATTGTCTCATCATTTTAATTTAAAAATCGCGTGCCACAAGTTTGTATGTTTGCCGGATTCATGCAACTTTATTGTCCAATAATATACATACATGCATACTACTATATATCGCATATATATCATAATATGACATTCAACAATAAATAAGGATGATCGATCGCCAACACTATTAGATCCATGTGAGTCAAACATGGATCCAGGTCCAAAACCTAGGTGAATGCAGGGATGCAAATGCAACTATTACAAGAGCTTCCAATATTTTACATGTCTTCATCTCGTTCATAGGGCCCACCATCTTCTTGTCTTGATCTCCCACTATTTCTAATAATTACATTTAAATAGCCATGACACATAAGGGATACATCTCATGGGGGTGGGAACGGGCCATAAACTAGGCCCACTTTAATAATATCAAATATTAAAAAAAAAAACGAATAAAACAGTAAAATATTCTAACATACACCTAACACATTGGTCAAGGCTCTCGATCATCCTTCATGTATTTAATATCAAATATTAACATTAATTTAATTAAACAATTTAATTAATTGATAAATAATATATTTAATAATTTTATCACTAACCACCACAATTATTAAAGAATTTAACAAATTAAATAAACTCATTTACTTAATTTCCAATTAAATCAATAATAATTGATTTCTTGTAAAAACACATTTTTTCCATCAATAATTAAAATCATATTCTAATTATTTATTTCACAAGAAAATTATTAATTTTCTAAAAATTAATTTCCAAAATAAAAATTCAACCAATTTTCAAAAATATCAATTTTCCTCCTATCAAGTCCACGACTAGATAGTATGTTCCTCTTTCAAATTGCACTAGAGAATGTGAAAGAGATTTTGCGTAGGAGAGAAAATTATTGAGAGACGGCTCGAATCTTCTTTTCCTTGAAAGGTGGCCAAAATTTGGAGAATTATTGAATTGTCATTCAGGGCAATCACCAATAGAAAAAATATTGGAGGCTAGGTCTTTTATTTTTTATTTATATATTAAAAAAAACAATAACCTAAACCTAAATTTCATAATTATGGATTTACGTTCCTCAATTAAATCCAATGAGCTTTGTTAATTAAATAGACTAGTCAAACTAGTTTAATTAATTATATTATAGTCCATTAAGAACTATAATCATTTAATATGTTTGACTTGTACTCCTACAAGCCCATTAAACATATCTCTCATCATATTTAATTTAATATCTAATAAACTCAACTCTTGAGTTTAATAAATTAAATCGATAATAAATTCAACATTTGAATTTATTATTATAAATTCAACTCCTTGAATTTTATCACCTCCATGATTTAATATTTAATAAACCCAACTTTTGAGTTTCATAAATTAAATCCATAATAAATTCAACATTTGAATTTATTATTATAAATTCTCAAATTTTATAAATTCAACTCCTTGAATTTATTCTCTCCAATTTCATAAATTCAACTCCTTGAATTTAGTATCTCATAAATTCAACTCCTTGAATTTATTTTTTCAAAATTTAATTATCATAAATACAACTCCTTGAATTTACTATATCATATATAAATTCAACTCCTTGAATTTATTCTCTCAACGGGAACAAACGATCCAGTGCTTGTGTGACCCTCAATAGTTCAGGGATACAGCTAGCCGTGGGTTCACAACTCTTTGTTATTCAGGACATAATCCTTTATCCGGGCTTACCCTAATTAGCCCCATTCTTTTCATCAACACCTTGATCAAGAATGTCAGAACTCATTTCTCATTGCACCCATCGGATCATGGTAAGAGCGTCTAGTAGTATCGCCCCATGATCCCATAGATATCACTGATAGGGCCTGCAAGAACCAGTCAATTATGATTAACGTACAGTACGGTTCCTTCATCTCATATATCCCGATCGAATCTGCAACCATTGTGTAAGGCCTGAGAATTTGATTACCGTAATCTGAAATGATTTGGGTATATTTACTGTAATCTGAGATTAATCTGGGATGATTTCTTGATTAATTGAAGTGATTATAGACGGAACGGAGTGGTCCGGGAAAGACGAGAACAGACGCGAAATATGTGCGAGGGAAATGCCATGCGCGCACATGCGCGATCTAGTGCGCACACATGCGCGGTTTTGGCAGAAGAATCCGCGCATATGCGCGGCGTGAGGACGCGCATATGCGTGAGGTGTCTTGTAGCCTAAGAGAGTGCTCGGCGCATATGCGCGACGTGAACAGGCGCATATGCGCGAGCAGGGCAGAGAGTTTGGCGCACATGCGCGGCGGAAGGCACGCCTATGCGCGAGAGACGCCGAGAAACACGCGCCGTCTCACGCATATGCGCCGAAAGATGTCGCGCATATGCGCGAGACGTGTTACTCGAAGGAGCAGGCCACTTGCCTTGCTGCATGCATGGTATATGCGAATTCTCTTCAGAAGAGAAAAAGGAAACCGAAGGGAACGCTGGGAGAATTTAAATTTCTTTTGCGATTGTGCAAAATCCGTCTGTTCGATTTTGAATCCGAGAACGGTATCGTGTTACTAGCGACGACAGCTACAACTGGACATTGAGTATGGACAGAGTTGAATCCAGGATTTCGTCCTCGTCAGTGCGAGAAGATAAAGGTATAAATTAATGTTCAGTTGGGATTGTACAACTCGAGTGAGGTTTGACTCGAGTTTCCCTAAATCACATACTTTATTCTATTGCATTGTTCTTTGCAATTGAATGTGATTGATATTTTTGGTCTATGGATGTATAGACAATGCATGTCTTGAGTCATAGGCGAATGTGCCTGGTCGTAGACATTTGATCTTGTGACAGAAGGGCCGGATAGTGAGGACTCGTCACTAGCCCATTGCACTTTTCACAAGATAGTATATTGGTGATAGGACTACAGTCCATGACGGTTAGGCCATGACACTGGATGTTTGGTTATATGGACGTGGATAGAACTGGAGTCTTTTCTATTACTGTTGGTCGATATAGGAATACCACATCTGGAAACCGGGATCCCTAGACTAGGATTGAGTCTAGTCTGAGTCGTGGAGTCACGAGTACGATTGACAGTTTATATGGATTTATGTTGGTTATGTTCCTGAATATGGTACACGTCGATTTATGTTCCTGATGGTGGTACATGTTTAGAATAGGAATTATTCTTGATATGAATTTATATTCTGATATGAATACATGTTATGAATGTCTGTTAGATACGTTTATATTGATTATATGATTGCATGTATACATGATTTATACTGAGAATATAATTCTCACCGGAGTTATCCGGCTGTTGTCTTTTTTGTATGTGTGCATGGCAAAAGGTGGTATAGGATCAGGGTCAAGAAGAGAATGAAGCCGGACTAGATAGCGTGGAGATCCGGGATTCGAAGCAACTTAGGATTCAGCATTGATATATAGTTGAACCTAGTTGATTTCTTGTAGTTAATACAAAATTTGTATGTTTATGTTCAATATGTAATTGGAAGTAAATTACATTATGTTTCCGCTTTGTATTCAAAAAAATAAAAAAAAATTTTGACCTTGTTTATCATAATTGATTTATTAATTCTAAGAATGATTAGAATTTAATTTGCGTCCGGGTTCCCACAACAGGTGGTATCAGAGCCTTAGGTCCTAGAACAGTAGGTTCCTTAGATTGAGATAGAGAAGAGTGAGCAGGGTAGAATGAGTTTTCTTTCCTTGTATGTGATTGCTAGCATGTGATTTATTATAATGTTGAATTACATGGTGTGTGCTTGCATGATGTTATGTTTTACTACCTGAAGTTACATGACATATGCTGGAATATAATGTTGAAATTACATTGTATATGCTACTGTTTAGAAAATTACATGTTACCTGAATATCTGAGTTGATTTGGTAATATGTATTATTTGAAACGGGATCAGAACCAATTCTTGATCAGAGGTAAGCTGATCAGGATTGAGATTGAGATGGATTTGTCTCCTATTACTACTAATGCTTGTGATTATCAGATATTCCTCCTAGAAGAATTTCAGAACGAGGTAGTACTTCGACTGATCCGATGGATGTATCAGAAACTCTGATGGAAACACAGTTGATAAGATTTCAGTCATTTCAACCGCCGATTCTGAGGGGTATTGAGACGCCAGGCGATTGTGAGAATTGGCTGGAGGATATAGAAATGTTATTTGAATTTATTGGTTTTACAGATGATTGTATAGTTAAACTGGTTGGAAATCAACTACAGGAAGTCGCTAGGAGTTGGTGGCTGGTAACCAGGGAAGCCATAGCACAGCGTGGTTCAATGATTACGTGAAAAATTTTTAAAGTTGAATTTTATCAAAGATTTGTACCTCTATCATACCGACAAGATAAAAGTGAAGAGTTTACAAATCTAAGGCAGGGTCAGTTGAATGTCGATGAGTATTTGGCTCAGTTTTTCACCTTGTTACATTTTGCCCCTCAAGTGGCTAGAAATGATATAGCTGTATCTGATCAGTTTATCCAGGGATTGAATCCGGATATACACACGTTGGTGAATGTGAAACAACTGAGTAACTTTGCGGATACTCTGAATAGAGCCAGAAGAGCAGAGACCGTTCTGATGAGACAAAAAGAAGCTTCATATGTTCTTCCAACACCGATACCACAACAACTGTCGTCCAAAATCGAGATTGGCAGCAGCAGTGGTGGAAAGAAAGAGCAATTGAAAGTTCAAAAGAAGGAGTTCAAGAAGTTAGGGAGCGGTTCATCTAGCTCTAGCGGTTCTAGCCCGAGTTATAAGGGAATTTATTGCAGAACTTGCGGAGGGAGACATCTCACGGAGCAATGTCATGGAGTGATTAGTAGATGAAATTTCTGTAAACAACAAGGACATTTTGCTAGAGTTTGTCCACAGAAAGGCTCCCGGAGATCTCATGGAGCTGAATCATCGGGGTGTAAGGACCAAGAGACAGACCTAGGACACACGCGATGACATAATGGCATGTAATGTTCTTTTACGATTATATTGCATATGTATTGATATATACTAATGCATTCCCTACGATTATTTTCGACTAAGTTGCATTGATATATGCTATACCTGTTGAGTCTGTATTAATGTAGTATTGATCTTTGTATCTTTTGGGGAGAGGAATTGATATCAGTGAATTCTGTGATATATTGTGTACTACAGTAAAAAGGAAATGAGATTGAATTAGATTGTGGTATTTGTATGGTCTGATTCTAACTACATTACTGAGATTGATATGCTAACGAGTACAGAACTATTATAAGTTCTTGCCAGGAAATGGTAAGATTCGGATCTGAAATGACCGAAGAATGAACGAATGATATACGGTAAGGATTCTCGATTTTGAATTCCTTGATATCCGTATTATTTATGACTCGATGATTATCGAAAGGAATAGAGTAATTCCTTATATATTCAGTGATTATTAAAGTTGAGCCTACCAGATCAGACTAATTTATTAGTAGCAGGAGAGTTGCTATAGTTTTTCAGATAAGATTTCAGGCTTGTCTTATATCAGGAAAGTGATTTCAGCCCTGATTCGATACCAGGTACTCGTTTCATTTTAAAATTCCATATAGAATGATACTGATTGAATTGAAAGAACTGAATGTCAGTTAGAAGATTTACTGCCCGAGAGTTAGAGTTACATCTGATTATGTGTTTCCTTGGGAAATACTTCAGTTCTGTGCATGAGTTGATAAATCCTGTATTCAGAGTGTGCTGATGACTTTATGCTCGTTTTATCTATGATATTTTGATATATTCGCAGCGTATGATTGAATTGAATCGAACAATTGAAATTGTATTGAATATTCTGGGAACTGAGATTATTGTATACAGAATGGTTCGGATATGAATCTGGATTGCAACAGATTGTATTCAGAGTTTGTTATATCTGAAGATAGTGTACTGATTGATTGTAGCACAGTTGAGACCATGATCAGTGGCTGAAAATGACATTGAAAATGGCAGAACTTCAGAAATGTCAGAAATTGAGTTTATTAGATCAGTATAATGATTGGTATTTTGAATCCGATCCGATATTGCTGTTTTTTTGAATCCGTATTTGATACCGATGGTTATAAACCGTTGGGATTATATATACAGTTCAAGCCGACTCAGAGCTGATTTTGGAAATTACAGCAGTTCAGAAATTTGATCAGACTGTTCAGAACTTGATTTCAATAGCCAGAATAGTGTATTAATCAGAATACCAGGTAAATAATACTTTATTTTATATAACTAGTTAATTTGTTTGTGTCAGATATTTCGAATTTGAAATGACAGGTATTGTCAGATGTACACAATAGTAGATTTCATATTATTCTGGTAATAGGAAATGTGTGATAATTCGAACGGACAGTTTTGATGTAAACAAATGAAATCAATTATGTCAGAATTTGTATTTAAAATGTCTAAATCGCTGACAGATGAAGACAGGAAGATAGAAACAAAGAGATTGATTATATAGATGATCGCTTCTTGAATAGAATTGGGAGTACATTTCTATGGTTTGTGTGACGACACTACTGAAATCTGGATAAGATGATGATTGACAGATTTCTTGAATCTGCCTATATGTATATTGTACAGGATGACGTACAGATATGACTAGACGACTGAGAGATATGTCAGAATAGGGGTCAGATTGTATTGAATGCCATAGTTGAACATATCAGACTGTGATTTTCGTTTGATTTTGTAATTTTGGCAGGGTATACACTAAACTCTTTCATCTATTGTCTATAAATTGACGGATGGTCGCAGCGAACTATCCTGATACTGGAGGAAATCCAGGAATTGTAGTGCTGGATTTTAGCACTAGTTGACACGATTTATTTTCACTTATGAATTATGGTACAATAATAATTATCAGATGAGTATCGAAATAGTGAGAACTGCAGATGTTCTTTGAATGGGGATTTATATCTCGATGATACATGAGATTGGACCTGATAGGATCAAAGATTTGATAAAGCAAATGAAGATAACTCGGACATTGATATGAAAAATGCCAACGTCGGATGATGATTCTTGGTATTGGAAAACGAAATTCAGTTGTTAGGAGCTATTAATTGGTATATACGGATGTTGTATAGCCAGTATTTGCGATTGATTTTATCAGAATGACCTTAAACAGTATGAGGATATTATACTTCTTGAATTCTTCAGATTGAAATCAAAGATATTATCTGAAAGACAGAATTTGATATGAGTTTATTGTAGTTTATGTACATCTCCTTCTTGTATTCGATTTGAGATCTAATATGATTATCTGTATTATACAAGTGGATTGCTTGTGATTTCGGGGACGAAATCGAATCTTAGTGGGGGAGAGATGTAAGGCCCGAGAATTTGATTACCGTGATCTGAAATGATTTGGGTATATTTACAGTAATCTGAGATTAATCTGGGATGATTTCTTGATTAATTGAAGTGATTATAGACGGAACGGAGTGGACCAGGAAAGACGAGAACAGACGCGAAATATGTGCGAGGGTAATGCCATGCACGCACATGCGCGATCTAGTGCGCACACATGCGAGGTTTTGGCAGAAGACTCCGCACATATGCGCGGCGTAAGGACGCGCATATGCGCGAGGTGTCCAGTAGCCTAAGAGAGTGCTCGGCGCATATGCGCGACGTGAACGAGCGCATATGTGCGAGTAGGGTAGAGAGTTCGGAGCACATGCGCGACGGAAGGCGCGCATATGCGCGAGATGTGCCGAGACACACGCGTCGAGAAATTGTGTCTCGCGCATATGCGCGGAAAGATGTCGCGCATATGTGCGAGACGTGTTACTCGAAGGAGCGGGCCACTTGCCTTGCTGCATGCATGGTATATATATATATAAGCATGCGAATTCTCTTCAGAAGAGAAAAAGGAAACCGAAGAGAACGCTGGGAGAGTTGAAATTTCTTTTGCGATTATGCAAAATCCGTCTGTTCGATTTTGAATCCGAGAACGGTATCGTTTTACTAGCGACGACAGCTACAACTGGACATTGGGTGTGGACAGAGTTGAATCCAGGACTTCGTTCTCGTCAGAGCGAGAAGATAAATGTATAAATTAATGTTGAGTTGGGATTGTACAACTCGAGTGAGGTTTGACTCGAGTTTCCCTAAATCACATACTTTGTTCTATTGCATTGTTCTTTGCAATTGAATGTGATTGATATTTTTGGTCTATGGATGTATAGACAATGCATGTCTTGAGTCATAGGCGAATGTGCTTGGTTGTAGACATTTGATCTTGTGACAGAAGGGCCGGATAGTGAGGACTCGTCACTAGCCCATTGCACTTTTCACAAGATAGTATATTGGTGATAGGACTACAGTCCATGACGGTTAGGTCAGGATACTAGATGTTTGGTTATTTCGACGTGGATAAAACTGGAGTCTTTTCTATTACTGTTGGTCGATATAGGAATACCACATCTGGAAACCGGGATCCCTAGACTAGGATTGAGTCTAGTCTGAGTCGTGGAGTCACGAGTACGATTGACAGTTTATATGGATTTATGTTGGTTATGTTCCTGAATATGGTACACGTCGATTTATGTTCCTGATGGTGGTACATGTTCAGAATAGGAATTATTCTTGATATGAATTTATATTCTGATTTGAATACATGTTATGAATGTCTGTTATATACGTTTATATTGATTATATGATTGCATGTATAAATGATTTATACTGAGAATATAATTCTCACCGAAGTTATCCGGCTGTTGTCTTGTTTGCATGTGTGCATGGCAATAGGTGGGATAGGATCAGGGTCAAGAAGAGAACGAAGCTGGACTAGATAGCCTTGAGATCCGGGCTTTGAAGTAACCTAGGATTCAACATTGATATATAGTTGAACCTAGTTGATTTCTTGTAGTTAATACAAAATTTGTATGTTTATGTTCAATATGTAATTGGAAGTATATTACATAACGTTTCCGCTTTGAATTTTTTTTTTAAAAAAAAATTTAGACCCTGTTTATCAAAATTGATTGATTAATTCTAAGAATGATTAGAATTTAATTAGCGTCCGGGTCCCCACACATTTGTTCATCGAGGGTTGCATAATAATTCGATAACTATGTGATAACTATAATAGTGGCATCACGTGTACTATTGGAGAACTCCTTCTCCAACGTACATCTCATACTCTGGCCCGAGATTCCATGCACTATTATTACATCAGATCACATAGGATATCCACACCCGTAGGTGAGCGGTGAATCCCCGACTACAATGCACTTGCTCCTATATGTGTCGCAACTGTACCCAACCTCGCCACCTGATGACTCTCATGGAGCTGGTAAACGAGTCAAAGCACAGCCCTAGCATATAGAGCCTCAAAGAATCATAAATTCAACTCAAATTGAGCTAAGAAAAGGAGAGATTTAAACTCCAGAATAATAATGAATATAAGATTCTTATTTGGAATTTTACGAAACATAAAAGGATTTACGAAAGATATACCAAAGAAATTAAACAACAGAGGATTTATCGAGGTCCCAAAGAATCATAAATTCATAAAAAATCACCCATAAACGCCTTAAACGCCATTTCTCGGCTAAGCAGGCTGGAGGGCTACAACATGAATTTACTTTTCCCGGATAAACTCGAACCTTGTGTTAACCATTTCCTGGTTCATCTTCTTACCTTATGTTCTAACCAAAGATTCTTATATTACATTAGATTCCAGAAATTTAAATAAATCTTTTATTATATCAATCTGATTCCAAGTTACAAATAAATATAGATCATGTCATAGTAAGGAAAATAATTTAGCACAAATGCTTTAGCCTGTCATTCAGGCTAATCTCTGAAATATAAAATTTAAAACAGTAAATAAAAATAAAAACAGTAAACTTACAAGGTTGTAAACAGAAACTTCAAACTTTTATTGATTAACTTCAGAAGGGTTGTGTACAAGAGAGAGTAGAGAGGGGAGCAAACTCGATCGTGTTCTTCTAAGAACACAGAAGTAACCTATATATAGATAGAAGAGCCGGACATCAAACCCCGGATTCCATCTGAAAATAAAAATAGTACAATACTTTATTAAAGTAAATAATACAAGCTTTATTAAAGCAAATAGTACCATGTTATAAATTCAAAAAGTCTACAGTGTTATTCCACCCACTTTTGTCATGATATGCCATGATAATATGTGATATTCCACCAGCTTCATATTCTTTTTCTGACAAATTCAATCTTCTTTAATATTTTCTTTCAAAGAATTCTTTAAATTCTCAAAAATATCATTTATTTGAGAAAATTGAGGAATATCATCCTCCGGGTCTTGAGAATCCTGCATATTCATTAAATGAATGAATTGATTTGCACTTGATTCAGAAGCCATTGATTTGTCTGATTTTGAATCGGAACATCCAATGTTGGAATATAAATCCTTTTTCATTTCTTCAATATATACTTCAATCATCTTCTCTTTGGAATAGATGTCAGAATATTTCTGAGTCAGAATTTTGAAGGGACTCATAGAGTCTTTTTCTTTTTCTTGCTGATAATGGACTTCTTTCTGATATAAAGAAATTTTTTCCTCCATAGTTAGAAAAGTTTCATGACCATGAAGTTTTCCAGTTGCTGGATCTTCTCTTAACATTTTATCCCAAAATTTAGTATAACTAACTCTTTTTAAGCAAGGGATACCTTCCTCAGTATAATCACATTCTGGTTGCCATCTCCAGATCCATGGAATTCCAAATTCCATGAAGAATAGACATAAGGTCTTGCCATCAATCCAATGATCAGAAAAGGATTTCTTTATGCATGGAGCCACGTTTAACCATGTATTCATAGGTTTTATAAAAACCTTTGGCAAAATTTTTGCAGATGGACCAAATATTTTCCACCAAATGTAGAACCAATTTGGAATAGGATGGTGAAAAATGTTTTCACAAATTTTCAGAAACCAAGTATGTTTCTTCTTTTCATTTTCATAAAATAGAGTTTTATTAAAACTCTCAACGTAATCCCAAAAATTGAATTTTAAACTCATTTTATGAGGTTCAGAATAAAATTATTTTTCCACTAATGGAGATATACCCCATTCTTCAATAGATATAATCTTTTTGATAATGAATTTTGAGAAGTTATAACTTCCTTTCTGCTGAGTATTACTGAAAAAGTGAGTTATATCAACACTTTTTGTAAAAATGAGAAGATTTTCATAAAATCCTCTTTGCTTATAAGCACCATATACATATGATGTATTGGTAAAGTATCTGTCCATGATAGTCCATGGAGTCTTTTCCCATTGGAGATCTTTTTCTTCTATAAGAAGAATTAATTCACGATGTTTAGTCTCTGTATAAAGAGCTGTATCATTATCATCTTCTTTGATAATATTAGCATATGATGCTGAAGACTGAGAATCAGAATTATTTTTCTGCTTTTGTTTCAAGAATTCTTGAAATTCATTGTATAACTCATTCTCCTCAGTATTACTGGCTGATGAACTTGATAAGTTTTGGGCTATTAGCCTCTGTTTTCCATGTTGTGCTATAATATTAGGGGGTTTTCCCCTACCACCTCGCCCTCTATAAGAGGACTCTCCTCTGCCTCGAGAGTACATATCTGTAGATGAAAACATTAAGATAAATATTCTCGAGTTAAGAAATCTGGTAGATGATTATCTTCACCTTTTTTATAAATGATCTCAAAATCAAAAGGAGCTAAATGAGCCTGCCATCTAGCAAACATTTGCTTAGAAACATCATGTTTAAAATCTTTATTGAACATAAATTTTGCAGATTTGCAGTCAGTTTTTATAATAAACTTTTGATTATATAAATCATCTTGAAATTTTAAAATACATCTAACAATAGCTAAGATTTCTTTTGCTACTGTGGAGTAATTTTTCTGAGCATTATTCCACTTCCCAGAATAAAATCTTATAAGATATTCTTGTTTTGTTTGAGGATCTTTTTGTTTTAAAATTCCTCCAAAACCTATATCCGAGGCATCAGTTTCTACAATTTTATCCCATAAAGGATTTGCCAGCATAAGACAAGGAAGATTTTTAACTTTATCTTTAATAATCTGAACAGCTTTAGTATGCTTTTCTGTCCAAGGTAAAGGATTTTTCTTCAGTCTATCATATAAGATAGCAGAATCTTTAATAAGATTTTGAATATAAGGAGAAATATAGTTTAAACTTCCTAAAAATCTTTGCAACTGAGTTTTATCAGTAATTATATCAGGAAATTTTGAACCAAATTCAATACTTCTTTGAATAGGAATTATTTTTCCTTTTTCAATCATATGACCAAGAAATCTAATATTAGTTTGAAATAAAATCATTTTAGATTTTGAAATAACAAGACCATTTTGAATAACAATATTTTTAAACATTTCTAAATGTTTAAAATGTGTTTCAATATTATTGGAAAACACTAAGATATCATCTATATAAACAATTATAAAATTGCTATAATTATAAAAAATATCATTCATAATTTGTTGAAATTCTGAAGGGGCATTTTTAAGGCCAAATGGCATTACTGTCCATTCATAATGTCCTATTGGAACATTAAAAGCAGTTTTATATCTATCAGATTCTTTTATTTGAATCTGCCAAAATCCTGATTTTAAATCAAATTTAGAAAATATAATTGCATGAACTAATCTATCTAATAAATCTTTTTTATTAGGAATAGGATGCCTAATCCATTTTAAAACCTTATTAAGAGGTTTATAATTTATTACTAATCTAGGAACACCTCTTTCTTGTTCAGAATGTTTATTAACATAGAAAGCAGTACATGACCAAGGAGATTGAGAAGGTTTTTTTAAACCTTTGTCTAACAAAGAATGAATTTCATTCTTACATAATTCTAAATATTCAGAATTCATTTGACAAGGACGAGCCTTGGTTGGAATATTTTTTTCATCAAAATTCTCTTCATATGGAAGAGAAATAATATGCTTCTTACGATTCCAAAAAGCATTTGGTAAATCATTACATATTTCTAATGAAAATTTATTATAAATAGTTTTTAATTTTTCCTGTAATTTAGGATTCTGTAATTTTTCATCAATTGTAAGAAATTTTATTTCTTCTTTTAAAGAATTTATTTGAAAGGTTTTTCTTTCAATCTGTTCTTGTAATTCATTTAAGATTCTATGAACAGGTTTAGTTATAAACTGAAAAGAAATAGGATTACCTTGATAAGTTCCTATCATACCTGTTTCATCAACATATGTTAAAGGATAAATTTGATAAATAAAAAGAAGACCAAGTATAAGTTGGCTAGAAATGTCTTTCGCTAATAAAAAACTGGTTTGAATACAGTTTTTATCTTTGCAAATATAAGCTTTAGGTAATTTGTAATTTATTTCTAAAGGTTCTCCTCCTGCATGAGAAAGAGAATGAGTAGTTTTATGAAAATATTTTGTAGGAATTAATCCTTCCTGTATTACGTTTAAATCTGCACCACTATCTATCATAGCAATGAAATTCTTTTTATAAGAATTATCAATTAATAAAGTAATATTAGTATACCATTTTTGAGATATAATCATACTCAAAACAGATAAATGTTTCTGATTATTATCAGGAAAGGAAATATCTTGAATATTTTCAAAACCTTCAGAAATTGTATTATTATGATTTTCAATGACTGAAATACGATAATTTAAACTATTATTATTATCATGTAAAAATTTTACTTGTTGTTTAAGATTATCAATCTCTTTAACTAAATCCTGTATAGTAACTGGATTTTGTTGACTATATTTTTTCTGTAAAAGATTTTTAACTTCTTTCATAGAATAAGCTTGTTTTTTGTTTAACAAGAATATTATTATTACTTGTTGAAGCAATATTCTCCATTTGATCTATGATAGTGGATTTTAATAATGGATCCTTAATCATTTTAAGGAATTCTAAAATATTATTGTTAGTTAAAACATTAATATTTAAATCTTGAAATTGAGACATAAGTTTATAAAACTCATCATTTTTATTATTATCCTCTATAGGACTTATACAAGATTTTCCTTGTATACAATTATTGCATTCTTCTAAATCTGAAATATCAGATTCATTATCAACACTTTCTTCTGAATTATAGGATTCTGAAGAATTCTCAGTTTCACTATCAGAATTATTATTAGAATCCATTATTATTTTAAATAATGTTTCTTTTAGATTATCATCTATATCTAAATTATTAATTTTGTTTTTAGCCCAACATTGATTAGCATAATGTCCTGGTTTTTTACATTTTCTACAAATTATTAATTTATTTTTGTATTTATCTTTTTTTTTATCAGCTTTAGCTGATTCACGAATTTCTTTTCTTTTCTTTTTTCTTTCTTTTTGTCTTTCAGACAAATGTCTTTTCTTATAAATCTTATCATCCTTATCTTTAATTTTTTTCTTACCTTTATTAGGTAAGTCCATACCAAATTGATCACAAAATTTACCTAACTGTTTTTTCTCTAGTAAATTCTGTCTTTTAATTTGATTATTTAATTTTAATTCATTACAGAGAGCTAAACCCTCTTGAATACAAGTATTAATTAAATTACCATAAGTATAATTATCATAAGAGATATTTATATCATCTTTTCTTAATACTTTTCTAACCCTTTCAGCGAATAAGAAAGGTAAGCCAACTATGAATTTAGCTTTCCAAAGACTATTATTACAATCTGGAATCTCATAAATTCGAGATAAGAAAGTATCTTTATACCATCTAAAATCAGTAAGTGTTTTACATTTTAGATTACTTAATAAAGTTCTAATTTGTTCACTATTATCAGTGAATTTTCCTGTGAAATGTTCAATCATAGTTAGTATTAATGTATATACTACATTTTCTGATTGAATATTATTTTCCATTTTTATGGAATTAAAGATTTCATCTTTTTGAGAATAATGTAAATAATTATCCCACCAACCTTTAAGTTGGCCAGTAAATCCTGCTGTTATCATTTAGCAATATTCTTATCAGTATTACCTGATGATTTACACATAATACTGTACATTAGCATTCTGTGAGCAGTATTATAAATTTGCCTATCACTATAACCATCAATATTCCATTCATAAATGTTTTTCCCATTATAACTATTAGCGAAAATATGCTCATTTTCTTCAATAAGGACATCCATAGGAGTGCGTTTATTATAATAATATTTGGATGTAGTAGGTATATCAGCCCATTTAATTTTATTAATTTCATCTTCAGAATGATTATTAATCTTATCTAATTCTTCAAACTCTTCATTAAGAGTATTTAAATTAAGATTTCTAAATTTTTCTTCTAATAATTTTTCTATATCAGAAACAGAAGATTTAAATTTAAAATCCTTAATATCAGGAGGTGATTGTATAGATGAAGTAGCAACAGAAACAATATTATTTTCTGGTTCTTCTATATGAACATCAAGTTTAATTTTATTAATAGCTAAAATAATTTTGTCAATACGATCTTTAAGAGAATTAATCTCTTCTCCTATAATCGTAAGATATAAATTTGTATAATTTTGTTTTTCAATTATCTGATTAATATGTTTAACAGTAATTTGTAACATATCATTCTCAAATAATTTTGAAAAAGCAGTAAAATTTAAAATTTTACTGCTTTTTTCTATAATAAAAGATTGTTGAGGAGGATAAACAGATTTTTGAATCTGTCCTGAAGAAAGTTTATAATTTCTTTCAAGAATAGAAATATAATCTATAATAAATGTTTTAAAAAACCAAGGAACAAAATGTATTAATTTATTCTGGTTATCGCAATATTTATAAAATGTTGAAACAATATATTCAAACTCTTCTTCAGAAAAACTTTTAAAGTACCAATCTCTAAAAGATTCCCATTTGGGTAAATAAAATTCTGCATTGATCTTTGCTCTAGCAGAAGATCCTTTAGTAAAATCAATCTTTGATTTACTATCCATTAAATACTAAAATTCATTTCTGAAACTGTATCAGTTTCTTTAACTTTTTGAAAGTTACTTTTATGAACTATATTATTTTGATTTATTATTAAATCATCTATTATATTAGTAGATTCTAATTCTTCTCTAACTTGAGAAGTAGAAGCTCTAGAAGTTTGTGGTATATCAACCATATAATCTAGAGGAGAAATAAAAGAATGACTAGATCTTGATCTAGCATAAACAGAAGAGAGTAATAATCTTCTTTGTTCATTATTAAACTGTATTTGAACAGTTCCTTCATTAGTTTGTATAACTTGTTCTAAATTTCTATTTATTATAGAATTTCTAGGAACAGCTTGTTCAATTATCCAGTTTTCTGGAAATTCTATTTCTTCCCATTTTATAGATCTACGAGTTGTAATGTTAGATCTATTAAAATTAGTTTCTATTAGAATAGTTTCATTTAATTTTTTATCTATTTTTTTACACATAGGATTCAGTGTAAATAATGGTTTATAATAAATACGATAACAGATACATATAACTTCTGTTCCAGGAGTATAATTATAACCATGAGTTTTAACATTTAATGTTAAAGCGTCTAATATAAATAAATATTATTTATTTCATTTGAGTCAATAAAATCCCTAGCCAACCGTTGGCTTGCAGGACATATACTCTAACACTAATGACCTAGAGCTACCATAGACATAACATGGAAGATGGATTTGCGAAGCTTGAACAAATGATTATATTACATTTTAAGTACTGAATCTGTAGCATACAAGAAAAAACCCAATATAGACTCTACTTTGAGCTCGATGGGTATCCACAGCCCATCGAACGTCAATGGCCATATGGATTTAGACGTGTTACATTCTAAGTCGCTGCATTCCCAAGATTTGAGCTCTACTTTAGACTCGATGGGTATCCACAGCCCTGCGAACGTCAATGGCCATGAGTCGACACTCAGAAATCGTGTGAATTTGCCCGAGAATAGTATCATTAACAGGTCTCCTAATGTCAATGTTCATATGGATAACACCGGCAAACTTAGAACCCAAGGACCTTTAGCTGAGAAGGAGATTGACAAGGTCCTAAACACGGGAGTTGAATCACTCAGAAATTCAGATGCTTCTAAAGAAACTACATATTCCGGACCTATACTATCAAAAAGGGGTCCCTCATCTTCCGGGGTTGAGTTCGAAAATTTTTGGTCGTTCACGGATGAAAAACTTGGATTTTCCAAGAAATGGCAAAGAGTCTTCTGGAAATCATGCGTTTATCTTGTTACTTTAGGGATGCTCGTGTCTTTGCTATGGGGTTAAACATGTCGTGGACTGCAATTACTGCTGCACTCGCTCTTATCGTTCTTGATTTCAAAGACGCTCGGCCTTGTTTAGGGAAGGTGATATTCATTTTTTTATAAAACCATTCGCAAACTTTTTGATGCCACTGACGTTTCGAGATCTTTTACATATTCCAGGTATCGTATTCGCTACTGATATTTTTCTGTGGAATGTTTATTACCGTAGATGGGTTCAATGAGACGGGCATTCCGAGTGCTTTGTGGGAGTTCATGGAGCCATATTCGAAAATAGATAGCATAGAGGGAACTGCTATCTTAGCAGTTGTTATTGTTGTGCTCTAAAATGTGGCTTCTCATGTTCCGACAGGTATACCAAGTTGAACTCAAATGTTGTTTCTCAGATTTTTAACACTATTTACATTAGTAATTTACATCTAAATTTTGTATTGCTATATAAACCTTGCTTGGCTGATGTTATAAAGATCAAAGTCCAAGTTAGTCGTATTCAACATTGCAAAAAAAAATCGAGCTTTTCATGTCGAACAAATATCATAAAATTGTCATCAAATTTTTGAATGAAAATATTTTTAGTAGATTTGGAATTCCTCGAGCCATGATAAGTGATGGGGGAACTCACTTTGTTAATAAACTATTTGCTTCATTGATGAAAAAATATGGTATTACTCACAAAGTAACTACTCCTTATCATCCTCAAACAAATGGACAAGTTGAATTAGCTAATAGGGAGATAAAGAAAATTTTGGAAAAAACTGTTAACTCAAATAAAAAATATTGGTCACTGAGATTTAATGATGCACTTTGGGCATATCGAACAGTTTTTAAAACATCATTGAATATGTCTCCCTATAGGTTGATTTACGGAAAACAATACCATTTGCCTTTGGAATTGGAACATAAAGCTTATTGGGCGATCAAAACTTTTAATTCAAGCATGATTGCAAAAAATTGCGCAAATTGCAACTTAATGAACTTGATGAACTCAGAAATTATGCGTATGAGAATTGAACGATTTATAAAGCAAAAATCAAATCATTTCATGATAAAACAATTCTTAGAAAATCTTTTGAGATTGGTAAAAAAGTTTTGCTTTATAATTCTCGACTTCACTTATTCCAGGAGAATTACGATCAAGATGGACAGGCCCATATGTTGTAAAGCATGTGTATACTTATGGAGATGTGGATATTGAAAATCTTAAAAATGGTGATATTTTTAAATTAAATGGACAAAGGTTTAAACCATTTTTAGAAAATGAAAGCTTTCAAAAAGAGTTTATTTCCCTTTCTGATCTTTGATTTTTTTTTTTAATTTTTTTCGTGTTGCATTTAAGTTTGTTTGTTTTTATTTCAGATTTTCCTAATCTTTTTATTTTCCCAGTTAAATGGCAGATAACGGTACTCCGTGACTCTCATAGTCGGTTAAATCAGTTTCCCACAATTGCTGATACAAAAATTAAAAAAATAATTTCTTTTCTTTTCTAAATGGATGAAATTCTCTCAAAAATTTGTAAATATTTTCCCTCTGTTTCTGAAAATGTTCCAAGAAAAGTTTATGCAGGAAGGTGTGAAAGATTGAGATTGCTAATGCAAAAAGAATTCCAGAAGATATTCGTCTTGTAATAGAAGCTAAGATTCGATTAGGAGGAGAAGTTCCACAATCATTGCTCATTCGGTATTTGCCTGGATTAGGAAAAAACACTTATGCGAAAAAACGAAGGGCCAAAAGTTTAGGGGTTTGTCATAAGTGTGCAAGATGGACTTGTGACAAACGATGCAGATCTTTGGGATATGTTTCCAATAACAGAGAAGATAAAATTGGTTTTATTAAGAATGAGCTGAGTAAGGAGTCTTTAGATAACATCTTATTGACTCTTGAGACGCATTCTAGTGGACATGTGCATATTGAACTTCTTCGTTTATGGAAAAAATTCCAAGATGAGCGTTATAGTCTTGGGAATCCGACTAAAAAAGACCCTGTTTGCCAATTTATAAGAAAATTGGATGGGAAGCATATCCTCGACTCATAGAAGGCGTTGAAGCCGTTTCTTGACGTAAAACCAAAGGAAAATTGTGAGCCACAATCACACTACTGTTTATATGCATGTGTGTCATTATTGTTTTTACTATTTATTCTGTATAAAGATGTGACCCATAGTTTTGTCATGATAATATATTACCCCTATAAAATCTCTCATCTTTTTTTCTATTTTCGCAGACAAAAAAAAAAAAGAAAGTAAAAACATGGATGGATCCTCTGCACAAACATTGAAAAATATTTGTGTATTTTGTGGGTCGAGTCCTGGAAAAAATGAAGTGTTTGTAGAAGCAGCGAATAATCTTTGAAAGATATTGGCTGAGAGAAAAATTCACTTGGTATGTGGGGGAGGTAATATTGGGTTAATGGGATCTGTTTCAACATCTGCTCCTCTTGGAGGTAGTCAGGTTTTGGGTATTATTCCTACAGCTTTAGCTGAAGGAAATATTACAGGTGTTACGATTGGGGAGGAATTAAAAGTTTCTTTTATGTATGAAAGAATCACTCAAATGATTGAAAATTCTGATGCTTTTATCGCACTACCAGGTGGTTTTGGGTACATTAGAAGAAATTTTCCACACTGTTTGTTGGGCACAACTTAATATCCATAATAAAACGGTGGGCTTGTTGAATATCAATAATTATTATGACAGTTTGTTGACATTTCTTGATAAAGCTGTGGAACATAATTTCATTTCAGAAAATTCACGACGGATGCTCATCTGTGCTTCGACTGCCGACCAATTAATTGATGATTTGGAAGCTTTTGTTCATAAGCCTAAATAGATGATAACAAAGATCAATTGGTCGCAATCAAGCAGTAAGAAAAGGAATTTGGATCATTGGATCAAAAGTCGTGGATTGGTTTACGTTTGTTTCAGTTTGTTATCTTCAATAAAATTACAGGTGTTATCTCTTTCATTATGTACTCTTTATTAATAGTTATTTTGACATTAGGGACAATGTCATATTCTGGTTGGGAGGTGTGATAAACATAAAAATTGTACATTAATTAAATGTTTTATAATACAAATATATAGTTTTTGTTTTATTAAATGTTTAAATATTATATATTTTATAATAAATTGTATAAAATATAATTTGTTGTGTAATTATAAGTTTTTACTATTTTTATAGGTTCGATAAAAGAAGAATAACCTTGGCGTTGCAAATGGGATTAAGATGATTCCTGGACCTGTAGAAAGTTGATGATAATATCTACAATATTGGTGACAAGTATGAGATAAAAATCCTCTCATAATTGGGATCAAATTAAGCAACAAATAAAGTTATCAAAGGAGTGACAGTTTTACCATGCTCTAGTATTTTGACCATATCTCTCAAATTACTTGGTCAAATTGTCTGAAAAAAATACCACAACTAGAAAACTTAATTATCCACATGTTTTTTTTTTTATGTGAAGACGCAAATTCGGAGAAGAAGATTTTCAAAAGTGATGTGTAATATAATATAATATATTAGAATACCAATGAAGACTTATGTGTAAAAAAGTAATATTTTATTTGTGGTTGTCTCCCCAAATTTGGCTATAAATATGGGTGCATTGTAATGTATTGAGATATCCCTAATTCTATGAACAAACCTTTGAGTTCATAATATTTCTCTCTATATTTTCCTTTATTTCTTCATTTAAATATAATTAGCATGTTAATTTCATATTGAAAGTTTTACACTTTGAATAATGAATAGCTAATTTCTTAAAGTTGAGATAAAAAGGTGAAACTCTTGACATGATAATAAGGTTACTAAAGGGTAAGAATCTATGTTTTATATTATTTAATCATTATTTATTGTTTATGTTATATTTATTTCTTTAAGCATTTTTATACCCTACTTAAGTGGGAATTTTGATTTATTGTTGATATATGTTACACTAAATTCTTGGAACCATTTAAATGTTAGTTTGATATTACCAACCATTTAAAGTGGATGTCTTGATTTATTATATATGAATATATTATAATATTAAATTACTTGGAACCATTTAAATGTTTGTTTGGTTTTACCAACCATTTAAAGTGGGAACCTTGATTTACTATATATAAATATATCATAATATTAATTTCTTGGTACCATTTAAATGTTATTTTGGTTTTACCAACAATTTAAAGTGGGAACCTTGATTTAGTGTTTACAAATATATATATAGCACAATAAAGACTTGACAGCATTTATAAGTTTTGGTATATATTATATACTTATAAGATAATACTATATAACATAATATAAATATGATTATTTAATATATTGGAACCACTTTATTAAGTGGATTTCAATAATGTTCGTTAATGTTAACTTTATTAAAATACCAAGAGTGGATCCTTTAATCTCAACTACTTAAATTAAAATTTGAACAATTAAAAATTACCAATTAAAGATTCAAACAACTAAAAGAAAAAATAAATAAAAAGACATTGTAGTGGACTTGTAATTATCTTACCTTCCTCGTGGATACGATATTCGAACTCATCGAATTATACTACATGTGGACAACCTGCTCTTGGGAGTGCAACAATCAAAGTCGCAACAGGCAGCAAAGACAGTGCACCCGCGGTAGAAAAGATAGTGCACCCACGATCGTTTCTCATGATATGTTGAAGAATTACAGTAGCATGACCGCACCCGCGGTAAGAACAGGATCGCCCCTGCGGTGGATGCACCAAGACAAGACCGCACCCGCGGTGCAAGAGCCAGCGCACCCGCGGTCGTTATTCTGAAATTTTGAATGTGATACAGTAAGCTTAGCGCACCCGCGGCCAAAGAATGAGCGCACCCGCGGTGCGACGTGTTGAATAAAGAATAAGCCACTTGCTCTTAGCCATGCAATATCATGTGTTGTCTTCAATTCTCCATTTCTCCAACAGGCAGAACCGAGAGCACCACAGTAGCATTCTCAAATTTTCTTCAAGTTTAAGTTGTTGGTTTTGAATGATCCGGCCTACCGAATTTGAATCCGAGACTAGATTCTTTCTCCTCTCATCAAGGGCTATCTAAGGATGTAAGTATTGTTACATTTCAGCATGATTAGAAGTTTAGATGTTGGGGAAATCAGATTTTGATTCCTATTATATATTCTTATGATGATTGGGAACTTGTATTTGCAACCGGATCGAGAAACGGATACGTTATGCGGTTATTATTATTTTTAGCATGTATTGTGATTGAGAATATGCAGATTTCAGCATGGTACATTGTATTCTTGGGGACTTTGATTTGTTAAGATGGATATGTGAATTATTGTTATTGATTGATGTTATTTGAGTTGATCGGCATCGAGAAACTACGCTGTTATGCCGTCGAAATTTATCGAGATTGATTATTGATTAGTATATGTATTGTCTTGAGTTGTAGATTGATATTGTATATCTCAACATTGCCATTTTAGATTGGTATAGACAAGCTTCTACAGATATAGACTTCGATCTCGACAAAGATTGTACGACAAGAAGGTATAATTCATGTTGATTCGGGACGATACATCTCGAATTAGATTTGATTCGAATTTCCCAAAATCACATACTAGATTTCTATACGTTGCTATGTTTGTGCTTTATATTGATTTATATACAAGCATTGAGATAGGAGAGTCATTGGCAGAATTGCCAAGTTCTAGACGTTTGGTGGCATCAAGGCATAGGAGAAGATCGACTCCGATTGTAGATATTCGATCCAGGCAGGGCCGAAGTCTAGGAATAAGACGTACCGCCACCATGATTGGGAGAGCAGGTGGGAGACTTGTTACGTCTTATTCACATCGGGATCCCTAGATTTAGATATGAGTCGTGTCAAAGATATGGGTTTGAATAATATTGATTACGTTTCATAGACTATGGACATATTGCTATTGATTATTTTCATGATTGTTTTATCTGTCTTCACTAATGTGTCATAATTACTAATTCATGTATTATGATTTTGTAATTAATCGCATGACATGCATGTATACATGTTTTATACTGGGATTTGTTCTCATCGGAGTTTCCGGCTGTTGTTGTGTCTGTATGTGTGCATAACAACAGGGGGACAAGATCAGGGTCCAGAAGAACTTGACGAGGATGAGAGATCGAGATAGCGTGGTGATTTCGGGCGTAGAAGATTACTAGTGATTGTATATATGATATGTAGTTGTATTAAAAACACTAGTTGGTATGATAATGTTGGAACAAGACATGTATGCGTTTTAATGAATTAAATTTGAGATAGATCTTGTGTATGATTTATATACATTTGTTTATGTTATTAAAAGAAATTTTTTCTTTTATGACCCACATTTTCGAGCAAAGATCCAAATAATCCCAAAAAGAATTTAGTTAGAGCCCGGGTACCCAAAAAGAAGCTGCTAGAACAATGCTTGCTGATTTTGGTATTTCTAAAAGGTTTTGGGCAGAAGCAGTAAACACTGCATGTTATACTCAGAACAGATCAATGATTAATAAGAATCATATGAAAACACCATATGAGATCTGGCATTAATGAAAAAGTGTGGTTTCTTACTTTAGACAAGCCCAAAACTTAATCAAGTCCAGGAAGAAGAATAGATGAAGAAGATAAAATAAAAAAGCTTGTTAATTCAAAATTAGTTTGAATAGATTAAATAACGTGCAGATAGGAGGAAATCATGAGAAAGAAAC